>NC_090732.1:77955389-77967889 GCF_036898095.1 Palaemon carinicauda | reverse complement strand
CTTACCACGGATGAGCTCAAGGAACTCCATGCTATGTCGGAGCACATGAGTGATGACGAGGAAGGGAGCAAGGAGGTAGAACATGTGTTAGGTTCGGCGCATATAAAAGAGGTGTTAGGAAAATATCAAGACGTGGTCGACTTCATCGACAAATACCATCCAAAGAAATTGCAGGTTTGTCGTGTAGTTTCTCAATTCAATGATGTTTGCCTAACTCACTTTCGAAACATTCTGAAAAGCCGTACCAAGCAATTATCTATCGATAATTTCTTTAAAAAAACTGCGAAGCGAACTCGTGATGAAGAGGATGTAAGTGATTCGAAGAAAACGGCAAAGAGTGAAGCGGAAGAAAGTGAAACAAAGAAAACGGAAAAGAGTGAAGCGAAAAAAATTCAGTCAATTTTAAATGTAGAGAGTGAAAGTGATTAAAATTACGTAATCATCAAAAAGAAAAAAAGAAAATGTAAAAAAAAATATAAAATATAAAAATAAAAAAAAAAATAAGCTATGTTATGTTAAAGTTCACTTAGTGTAAGTTAGAATAAGTTACGGTAGTGTACGTTTATCGTAGTTAATCTCTCTACCTCCTCGCCGCCCGTCCGTCTCCTCTCTGCGTAGCAAGACTAACAACACCTGCGCTGGAGTTTCTAAGGTAAAGTGACGTTAAAAACCTGTTTCTTATTTATCATTTTTTGCTAATTCTTCTTATTTACATGTCTATTCTTCTTATTTACATGTCTATTATCTAATTTAGTGTTCATTATTCTCATGGGAAAATTATGTGTAGTAGTTTATTAAGAAGTTATCTTAGGTTTTTGGGCTCAACCACGGATTAATCCTATTTCAATGTATTCTTATGGGAAAATTCGTTTCGACATCCGAACATTTTCTACATCCGAAGTTGGTTCTGGAACGGATTAAATTCGTATGTAGAGGTACCACTGTATATATATTTATATAATATAACGGATTTTGAGCGAAGCGTAAAATCTATTTTTTGGTGAGATCGCCAGGTCGTCCTGATGGAAGTTCCTGAGGTAGCTTCCAAAGGGATATATTATACTACAGTGATATTCCCAGAGAATTAACTTTCAGGTTCCAGAATTCTAACTCCTGGAGCGAATATCCTTAAAATTTTCTCAAGGATATCGCATAATATCAGAGGACGCATTCTTGACACGTCACATAGCAATCTGCACCCCTAATAGCGTTTACGCTTCGAGGGGGACGTGGCAAAAGAATAGAAGAGGCCGTAACAAGGTTACCCCCGTTCCCGTACTACTATTGACCACCACCCCAGCGCCATTCCCAATATGGCGGACATTCCTTGTAGCATTGAGCATGGTGCTACAGATACAGTACGTCAGGGAGGGAACTGTGAAGATCTTTTCTTTTAAGAAAGAAGGGTGGGTCCATCAGGACGACATGGCAATCTCACCCAAAAATAGATTTTTCGCTTCGCTCAAAATCCGTTTTTTGGGCTCAAGCCATGTCATCCTGATGGAAGTATACCAGAGCTTTAATGTATCTGTGGATTTTCATCAGTGCCTTAACCTTGTGACAACCTTTCTATGATCATTTGGATCAATCGAGACAAATGACGTTACCGTTATCCGTCATTATCACTAATCATCTCCGATGTTAGTGCTTCCTGCCCCCTACAGGGAAGAGTCATTCTAGACAGTAGAAAAAGGGGGTCTCAAGGTAAACATATATTGTATGGACAAACTTAAGAATAAACCAGATGAACAAACCTTTTCGTAGTTTGTGAAAATTACCAAATACTTAATAGTGTTTCTTAAATCCATTGTTTGTGAGCATACAAATATATAAAAGTACATACTCTGGACTTTTCATCATGCAATTGTCGGGGGAGTTAGGACGCAATTACATTCTAATAGACGTTTATTAGTAAGTAAAACGAATGTAGCATGATAACGGAACTATACATGTAACCTCTACAGAGATTATCTTTCTTTCTTGGAAAGCAAGAAATGATAACTGCCACTCTCAGATTGAAGAAAATTTTGAAAAATTCTCTTCATAATTCCTGTACTGGTTACTTTTATCGGCACTGTGTGCTATGTACACCGGCACTAGTGCTATTGTATAATTCCACACCTGGGATTTTGAACAGAGCTAGTGTCACCATGGTAACACTTAATCAAAGGAGGTCACACCCTAAGAGGGATGACCCTTTCTCCCTTTAATTGACAGTCCCAGTCAATTAAGTACTCTACCCGACGTCACCACATACTGCTTCAGATCATGGACTTGCTTAGCATAGTGTTTGTAGAACACTCTGGATGATTCTCACCCAGTATATGTGTGAGGACATTTGAAGTCCCAAACCATTGACTGTTTATAACAGTAATTAGGGGGCAGGTTTTAATACACTACCTGCCGCCACTACATAGTGTTTCAGTTCATGTACCTGTTTCGCATAGTGTTTTTAAAACACTCTGGATGATTTCCATCCAGTGTATGAACGAAGACGCTCAAAGTCCATATACTGAAATAAGTTCAGTGATGAAGCAATCTTTCTCGGATCATGACCTGCGGGAGTACTGTCAGGATCCGCTCTACTAATAAAGTAGGTGAGCTTCGCCCTCAGTTGTTTTAGGGATAAGTTTGATCCAGAGGTTTCTTCTTTAAAGAGCTGTCCTCTCCTGAAGTCTGAAGTTCTACGAAGATAGACCTTTAGACACTCTACCGGACATAGAGAGACATCTTCCTTCAGAGGTCAGATTCTCCAGGAACCCCACCTTTTAGTGGGTAGCTCATTCTTAGCGAGAAAGGATGGATCAGGGAAGAGATTCAGTTCTCATGTTTCTGAGAACTGAATGTGGCCCTCATCCCTAGAAAGGGCCACTATTTCACTAACTCTAGCCCCTGATGCTATAGCGAACAGAAAAATAACTTTTCGGGTTAGATCCTTAAGGGGAACGTCCGCCATGTCTGCCATTTTTTTTCTAATGATCCAAATTACATCCATTCTATATATGTTTTAGACTTATATAATACCTTCATCATATAAAGATTTCAAGTCATTTGATCAAAAACTTTTGGATTTATTAAAAAAAGTCATGATTTAAAATAAAAATTTATGTACATTTTTCCCCACTACTATAATACCAATTGTATTGAAACTTATACCATAAAAACTTTTCTATCAACAGAACAATTCTGTTAGACAGAATTTTTATTTTCCTTTCTGTTTTTTTTTTTAATAGATTTTTATTTTTTTTCTCGTCTAGACGGAAAATAATCGTGAAAAAAAATATAAAAAGAAAATCAAAATTTTGTCTGACAGAATTGTGGGATTTTTATTCTTCTTTTCAATGATATCTTTCCCTCTAATATCGAACAAAAAATAAGTGAGAAAAATGTACCTAAGTGTGAATAAGTATGTTTTTGAGTTATGAGTTCCCAAAGATTTGCAACACATTTTTGCTTCTTTTCTTAAAGAAATCAAGATAATATTATTATGATAACTTTTATTGTTTATTCTTACATAAATGCAACCTAAACGAGGTATTTGAACCCTCAGTTTACTATTCCTATGTTAGAGTTGCCAGCGATCTCTCCTTCTTGCCAGTGTTTTAGTTAGCAGGTTTCAGCTCTGTACTCTTATTCATGTTTCCCTCTTTCTTGGTTCTTTTTTTCTTATTCTCCACTTACTTTTTGTTCTTTCTATCACCTTATGTAACATTGGCATAGCTATAAAGTTCCAGAGGACGTTGTGAAAGCACAATCTACTTACGAACTTCAAGTAAATAAACACATGCATTATAATTTCTATATGTCTTTGGAAACTTTGCTGATGTTCTCGTAGCTAGTAGTTTTCATTTACTTGCCCTCTACAATGCCTTTCATTTTTGCCAGAAGTACAATATATCGAAACATGAGAGAGAGAGAGAGAGAGAGAGAGAGAGAGAGAGAGAGAGAGAGAGAGAGAGAGAGAGAGAGATGCAAAAATAAACATAACTACGATTCTGTCAAACTCAGTCATGCAGACGACAGTAAGGATGACATCATAATTTAAAGACCGCTATATCATCATTGTTTGGAAAAATGATAGACTATTTGTTCTTTTTATGACCTTAGGTAACATTGGCATTGCTATAAAGTTCCCGAGGATGTTAGGAAAGCACAATCTACATACGAACTTCAAGAGAGAGAGAGAGAGAGAGAGAATTATAGTATTTGTATAAATGGCAGTTTTAGATAATTCGAGAGAGAGAGAGAGAGAGAGAGAGAGAGAGAGAGAGAGAGAGAGAGAGAGAGAGAGAGAGAGAGAGAGAGAGAGAGAGAGAGAAAACTACGGTTCTGTTAAACTCAGTCAGGTAGACAACGCAGTAAGGATGATGTCATCATTTAAAGACTGCTATATCTTCATTGTTTGGAAAAATTATTGACTATTTGTTCTTTGTATGACCTTAGGTAACATTGGCCTTGCTATAAAGTTCCCGAGGACGTTGTGAAAACAATCTACATACGAACTTCAAGTAAACAAACGCATGCATTATAACTTCTGTAAGTGTTTGGAAACTCTGGCTTCTGTTCTCTAGGAGTAGATTTTGTTCAACTACGCTCTACCAATGCCTCCCATTTCTGCCAGACGTAGGATAGGTCAAAACATAAGAGAAAAATTGCTATAGATATCCAAAAATAACACACAAAGACGATTTTGTCAAACTCAGTCATGCAGACGATACAGTAAGGATGACGTCATCATTTGAAGACCGCTATATCTTCGTTATTTGTAAAAATAATTGGCTGAAACTTCTGGGGAGCATGTACGATATGTTTGTGCATACAGAGAAGCAGTAAAACGATTTTCGATTTCTGAAAGTTATGTCAAAAGCCCATGGCGGATGGTCCCCTTAAGCGAACAATCTTCATTGTTCAAGGATGAGGCATAATGTAGGACCTTGTCCAAAGACCAAGAGATGGACTTTGGTGGTGCAGCAGGCCTAAGCCTCGCACATGCCTTCGGGATCTTATTAAAGATCTCATTCGCCAAGTCCACTTGAAAAGCATATAGAAGAGGTCTAGTCAAGGCTGACTTGCACGTAGTTATCGTGTTGGCCGCCAAACCCTGGTTATGAAGATGGATAAAGAAGGACATGTAGAAGTTCATTGAAATCTCTCTCGGTCCTTTTGCTTTTACGAAAGCAACCCACTTTTTCCATGATGACTCATATTGTCTTCTAGTTGACTTAGACTTGTATTCTTCTAAGAATTCTATATTGCCTTTTGAGATCCCAAATCTTTTCCTAACCGCTAAGGTAAGAAAATCATGCAATGAAGGGTTTGGGTTCTCTGTAATAAATCGAAGGCAATTAATCTCTGAACCTTCTGGAGTTGTCCCGGGTTCAGAATTAAGGACAGCCTCAGCCTCTGTTCCTTCTTCAAGGAGGATAGATTGCTCTTGGGCTACCTGGGAGCCAACAGAGCTACTCCCACCTGGAAGGATCTCAGCATGTTGAGGACTCTCAGCAGGTGATTGGACGGGATGAACTGGAAATCCTAAGTCTATCCCTTCCCTTTCAGAGACATGATGTCTATCATTTAAATTCGAGGATCCTCGTATGATGCTACATATCAAGGTAGTTCCTTGACGGCACTCGTAATGAAGAGGTCGGATTGCAGTTCGGGGACTTGTTCCCATCTGGGAGAGAATAGGTCTGCGTCTGTGGACCACTCTAACTCTATCGGCCTGAGCCTGAGTAGAGCATCCACTGTCACATTGCGGATCGGTTGTATGTGAACTGCTGACAGGTGCCATCTCTTTAGGTAAGGGATGGCTAACTACAGTACACCTAGACTGTATGAGATGTTCCTTAGCATCGTCGATTGCAGCGTCTCTTTATCGCTTCGGAGTCCCAGATCAGCCGTAGACAATCTGATCTGCTTGGAGAGAGTTTCCCTACTCATGACTGGACCAACATGGTCCTGGGATTTTCGGGCTTTGACCTTTGTTAGGGAAGCGATTAAGGAAGGACTGCTATCGGTCTTTTTATGCCTCTTCGAGCGTTTGATGCTTATTTTCTCCAGGCTCCCAGCGCATCTTGCAGCAGTGCTCTTAGTACAGGGCCTGCCTCTATTGCAAACTGGAGAGAGATCAGGGTTCCTCCCTGTTCTCGTTTTGGGAATCTGATTGATTACTGGAGTTTCTTGACAGACCTTGCCATCTCCTTTTACCTTCCCAAAGGAAAGGAAAGTTGGAGTGACAACAGGCTTCAATGGCTTTTCAGTCATTGAAACCTTTGAGCCGGAGAGAATCGAGACTTCTTGAAGTTTATCTTTCATCCACGATGTTCCGGGGACCGGATCATTTCTTCAGATGTTCATAGATCAGCCACCTTGGGTGCTGCCCACCCCAGCCTCTTGTCAAGGAACATTGTTGCCTGAACATTTCTTAGGCTTAAATATTGCATGACTGTCTGCCAATTTTATGAAGGCAGCTAGGACTGTCTAGTCTGACGAGTATCTTTCCTAGGAATTGCGTTACTTTGTGTAACTTGAATCCTAGATAGGAGGGGAAAGGGTGATTGACTGGAAGTTGCCGATAGACGACTTTCAGGTCTGGTAAGACTATAGGCACCCTTTTTTGCAGCGGGGTCCTTATGTTCAGGAGGATAAACATCCTGAACTTGTTGTTTTATTTGGACTTGTTGAGTAGCGATAAGTCCTGAATGACTGAATTTTCTTGAGTCCTTCTCGTAAACACACAACGGCCTTCCCTGGAATTCGGTGGACTAAAGTTTCCTTACCACCTGTATGCTCTAGAGCTCTCAGGTAAACTCCTCCAGGAGGGTTTTGGATTATCGGAGGAGTTGAGGAAATGGTGGTAGAGATATCTCCACCTCTCATCTTAGTCCCATCTTGATTAGGCCATGGACCCAAGGATTGAAGGTCCAGTGATCTTAAAGGAATCTCCCTCCTACTAGAAGCATTTCTATGCTTCGACTGACCAGGAGGAATCTCTTTTCGACCATCTGTCTGTGACATCTCGGTCACTACAACTGTGGATTGTTGTTGAACCGCTCGAAATGGATTTCCAGACCTCTCCATCTACCTTTTAGGTTGGGGACCCACAACCTTAGAAGATTCTCTTTTTGAAAGGATGCCCCACTTTTGGAGAAGTCCTACTTTCTCCGTGGAGGCGTTCTTATTCACTTTCTTGATTATCTCGTCTGGAAAGAGGTCTTTACCCCAGATGTTGGAAGATATTAGCTTTCTTGTATCGTGTTTCGCTGTTGCGTTAGCTAACACAAACTCCCTACATGTTCTTCTAGCCTTTATAAAGGCATAAAGGTCTTTTACCAAAGTAGCCATATGTAATTTGGCTAAGACCTTGAGCATGTCTGGGGTATCTTGATGAGCCGAACAGAACTCTATGTAGTTCTGTAGAGATAAGGAGGCTGCAAGTCTCTCCTTTGTTTCTTGTTCATCCTGTAAGAGAAACTCAGATAATTTTGGAAGATTTTTTTTAAATTGTTGACTGGCGACATCCGCCTCAAGCCTTCCTACTGAAAAGGTGAAATGGGCCTCCTTCCAGTTCTTCTCCTGTCTGGGAAATGCTAATAACAGAGGCTCGCACTCCTTGAGTATAGGACACGGTTTACCTGTCTCTACTGCCTCAGTGACTTA
Organism: Palaemon carinicauda; assembly: GCF_036898095.1. Lineage (NCBI taxonomy): Eukaryota > Metazoa > Arthropoda > Malacostraca > Decapoda > Palaemonidae > Palaemon > Palaemon carinicauda. The sequence continues at coordinate 77,960,230 of NC_090732.1, read as the reverse complement.
TTTGAAAGCCTTCTCTGTAAAGGGGAATGAAATTGAAACAGGAGCAAGAAAGGAAGAGCGCTTGTTACCTGGTGTGGATACCTTCGACACCGAGTAATCCGCCTTTTCTATGCTGCTTGATAGGATAGCCTGTGCTTTATCATCGTCGAGAATCATAACCTCCTTTGATTCCGTTCCTTTTCCTGATGTTGGTTCATCCTTCAGTCTAATGAAACCGTTCGGGAAAGTGTCAAAGCTTGGCCAAAACTGGATTTTGTTCAAAGGAACAGCACCCATCTTCTCCGAGATGTAGAGTTTGCCGTTTAAAATCGGCATTAGCTCCGCAAACCTCCAGGGATTGGTTGTGGAGCATGTCGGAAGGTCTTGATCTATGAGTCATTTGTACGACCCTTTAGGAGCGACAAATTGAGCTTACCAGGTCTGGCGGCATACCGCCGCCAGTCAGTGCTGTAGCCCAAAAGTTTTTTCCAACCTACAAGGTGCTTCATGGGCAGCCTATTGTCAGACCATCACATATAAGAGAATGATCCTCTTTACCACTTAATGGTTATCAACCATTAATTTACCCCTAATATTGAACCTGGGACATTGTGTTAAGAAGACACTTTATATCAAAGGATATTTTCTTCCCATACAAAATTCATTAAGAATTTATTGTTCAATATTGGAGGAGGTCATAGCAATGGGCTGGACAGGAAACACAAGTAGGTGTCTTTCCTATTTTCTAGCTTACTCTATCCAAGCTAATATTTAAAAAAAGAAAAAATGTATGCTAAAATCTGAGAATTTCACCGAATACTTATATGCTTTCTTTCTTTACAGGAGGAGGATCACGAGTGCGGGAACAGCTTTTGCAGGGTCCGTAGCAAGAACTTCTACGGCCATGACGTGTGCAGGACCCATGCTTACTGCGCAGTCATCAAGGGGGCTCTCAAATACTGGGACCCACAGGTATGTACCGTTTGTGACAAACTGGTGAAAGAGGCTTTTGATGATCAAAAGTCTACTGAGTCAAGGGATGCGGCAAGGGACACGCTGCAAAAATGGGTCAGGGGTTTTCAGAAGAACACCTCTGGCCCATACCTTCCTAATAAGAGGATGAGGGACTGTCTTTTCCCTAGGGCATCTGCGGATGCAGTCATTCCCCAGGCTCAACCTGAGATTCCCCTAGTACACCGGAATCTGTTGTTTTGGACGCCTTGAAGGGCATCCAATTAGATGACAACATGTCGGTCGTCTCAGAGGAGACTGAGAACAATCTCCTACTGGAAGAACTGGAGCAGGAGGATGACGTACCTCCTGAGGCTGAAGTTGATAAGACCGAAACGATTTTGGTATCATCAGCCACGGTGATTGAGCCGGTGCCTTCAACTTATTCTACTGCACCCCAGTTAGATTCCATCACGAGTACGTTGCACTCGCTGCTGTCTATGGTGCAGGGCATTCAGAAGAAATCGTCCGAGAAAGAAGCTTCTCTTCGGACGGAAATGCATCAGCTGGTTGCAACACGTTTAGCCCCAAAGAAGCTAAATGTCGAGGATCTCCCCGCTTTCTCTGACGTTAACCCTTGGAGATATGCAGAGCATATGCCAATGTCGGGGGGGGGGGGGATCTTCCTCTCGGAGAAACTGGGCAATATCCCAGTAGAGGAAATTGAGTTTTGGCCCAGCAAAAGGGCCTACCTGGACTGCTATGTCCGTCTAAGGACGGAACCTGCATCCAAGGAGGAAACAGAGCCGAAGGAGACGATTGTCCTCAAACTCTCTAAGGCTCAGGCCTTATATACAACCACCTTGAAAGAGAGGGCCTTTACTAGTTCCAAGGTGCCGGCTCTCAGCAAAAAGCACCCGTCCTTTATTGCTGACTCCAAACGTGCCTTCCCCTTTATGGACAAAGGGTTTAAGGCAGCCTTAAAGGCAGTCGAAGCAGGGAAACCTTGCCCTACACTGGAGGAGTGTAGACCCTTTTCCCTTGCTTTTCCATCAGATGATAAAGACTGGAAGGATGTTCATAACACCTTCACAGTTGGGAAGCTGGAGGCAGATACAGTATTGCTGGACGACAGTTCGGTGAAGACCTCCCTAAGCTGTCAGAGTCTCTCCTGCGCAGAGAACAAGAGACTAAAGAACGTCTTGCTGCTTCCATGTCTCTGCAGACTGGCTTAGAGACTATGGCAAGCATCCCGGACACCCCAGATATGTACATGGTCTTCGCCAAGTCTCATTTGGCGACAGTCACCAAGGACTTGTACAACTTTGTCAAAGCCCGAAGGACTTGTAGAGAGTTCGTGTTCGCCTCGGCTGCGGTGAGACACGAATCGAGGAAGCTCATAGCCTCCAATATCTGGGGAAAAGACCACTTCCCAAGCGAAGTGGTCAAAGAGGTCGTGGACAAAGCCGCTACAGAGAACAGGAATCTCCTCTCCAAGTGGGGCTTGTCCTCAAAAAGAAAATCTTCCGCTGACGAGGGTCCCCAGCCGAAGAATAAATCAAAACGACCAAGAGTGCCCTCTCAGCCTAGAAAACAGCGACAGCTTCCCGTGGCCACGGTGCACCAGACGTTGGCACAACCAACCACCACCTTCCAACTGGTGCCCCCAAACGCTGGCGACCCAATCGCCGGTGTTCACCCCAGTCTTTGAAAGCCAATCGACGACTTTCAGGCCAAAGTCTCAAGGTTCCTTTCAAGGATTCTCTAGACGCCCCTTCAGAGGTAGGGGTAACAAAGGTGGATGTGGCCAAGGAGGCAAGTCCTCCAACCAGCACTCCAAGTGAGATGCTACCGGTAGGAGGGAGACTTCTCCTCTTCCGGGATTGTTGAACCTTCGATCCCTGGGCCCACAGCCTAATCAAGAACGGACTAGGGTGGAGTTGGAGCTCAACTCCACCAAACTTTCCTCAATTCTTCCAGCACTCAACCCCCATTCTGGAGGAATATGTTCAGGAACTCCTGAACAAAAGAGTTTATCTGGAAGGCAAAGTCCATCAGATTCCAAGGAAGGCTGTTTTGTGTTCCGAAGAAGGATTCGGAAAAGCTCAGAGTCATTCCGGACTTATCACCACTCAACAAGTTCATAGTGAACCACAAATTCAGGATGCTGACGCTTCAGCACATAAGGACCCTTTTGCCCAAACGGGCATACACAGTCTTCATAGACATGACGGATGCGTACTGGGATGTTCCAATCAACCGTCAAGTTTCCCCCTACCTAGGGTTCAAACTACAGAAAAGAATGTACGTTTTCAGAGCCATACCCTTCGGTCTAAACATAGCCCCAAGGGTATTCACCAAGCTTGCGAATGCAGTCATTCATCAACTACGCCTAAAGGGGATCCAGGTAGTAGCCTACCTGGACGACTGGCTGGTGTGGGCAGCATCCGAGGAAGAGTGCAGGCAAGCCTCCAAGCATGTGATCCAGTTCCTGGAACACTTAGGATTCAAGATCAACTTGGAAAAGTCTCGTCTATCTCAAGCTCAAAAATTCCAGTGGCTGGGCGTCCACTGGGATTTACAGTCACACTGTCTTTCCATTCCATCAAAGAAGAGGAAAGAGATAGCAGGATCTGTCAAGAGACTTCTTCAATCCGACAGGATATCAAGAAGGCAACAGGAGAGAGTGTTGGGGTCCCTCCAGTTTGCCTCAGTGACAGATCCAATATTGAAAGCGCAATTAAAAGATGCATCAGGAGTTTGGAGAAATTACGCATCAAACGCTCGAAGAGATCTACAAAGACCGATTCCAAATCGTCTGCGATCACTACTCAAACCATGGTCGGAAGCCAAGAACCTGATGAGCAAGGCACCTCTGAAACCATCTCCACCGGCAGTCCCCGTTCACACGGACGGGTCAAAAGAGGAGTGGGGAGGTCACTCTCATCATTGGAAAGTCCAGGGAACCTGGTCTCTCCTCTTCAGGACCTTCCACATCAATTTTCTGGAAGAACCGCCATGGTTCTTCTCTCTCTGAAGAAACTGGAACTTCGCTGCTCAATCCACATCCGTCTGGTTCTAGACAGCGAAGTTGTAATGAGATGTCTAAATCGACAAGGCTCGAGATCGCCTCACATAAATCAAGTGATACTGGCCATCCTCCGTCTAGCGAAGAAGAAGAGATGGCACTTGTCAGCAGTCCACCTTCAAGGGTTCCGCAATGTGACAGCGGACGCTCTATCCAGGGTCAACCCGATAGAGTCAGAATGGTCCCTAGATGCAAAATCATTCTCCTTCATATTACGCAAAGTCCCAGGACTGCAGATAGATCTCTTCGCAACGAGCAACAATAAGAAGCTACCCCGGTATGTAGCCCCGTATGAGGATCCTCTAGCGGAAGCGACAGACGCAATGTCCATAGATCGGAACAGGTGGTCCAAGATCTACATGTTCTCTCCAACCAATCTTCTGCTGAAAGTCCTCGACAAACTGAGATCCTTTCGAGGGATAGCAGCAATAGTGGCCCACAAGTGGCCCAACAGTGTTTGGTTCCCTTTGATAACGGAATTACGCCTGAAGCTGATCCCGTTGCTGGACCCAGTTTTGACTCAGCAAGTGCAGAAATTGACTGTCTCAGCTTCATCAGAGAAAACCCAGAACCTTCATCTCATGATTTTCTTGCCCTAGCGGTCAAGAAACGGTTTGTGATTTCTAGGGACAGTATAACTTCTTAGAAGAATACAAGTCAAAGTCAACAAGAAGACAATATGAGTCTTCCTGGAAGAAGTGGGTGGCCTTTGTCAAGGCGAAGAAACCTAAGGAGATTTCTACGGACTTCTGTTTGTCCTTCTTCATACATCTTCATGAACAAGGTTTAGCAGCCAATACGATTACTACATGTAAATCTGCCC
>NC_090732.1:77937889-77950389 GCF_036898095.1 Palaemon carinicauda | reverse complement strand
CATCTTGTTAGGCACCTGCTTGACATTCACTTGCTCATCAGGTCCGCCATCGACCTGCAGCTTTTGAATCGCCCACTCATCTGACTGCTTATAAATCGCCTGTCCATCACGAACCGTCTGCCCAGCCGACTTCGGAAAAACTAGTGGTGGTTCACGAGCAGTTGATGGGAAGCACAGAGTGCTGCTCAGAGGTCTGCCTCCAGGGGTTAGACTACTTTCCCTTTCAAGGGAGAGTTTTCCTCACCAGGTGTTGGGGTGTTTCTCCCTTCTGAGGGAGAACTTAACTTCATTTTTGTTGTCTCTCCTGTGGGTGACCACCTCACGTTCGCGAGAGAGACAACCCATAAAGACACCACATCGGAGTCCTTCCAGTGATCTCCCTGCTGAGCAGTCATCTTTGCGAGGTATCGTCAGCGTCAGACATCGACCCATTGACCTTAGTCGACGTAGTAGTTTCGAAGGTCTCGTCTGCTGCCCTACCAGCAGATCCTGTGGCTGCGTCTTGTGTTTCATCTGCCTGCGCTCCTTCCCCTGCCAAACATCCTTCGGGGTGGGAGGGCAAAGTCCGAGGCATGTCTCCCCTGCGAGCGTTCCCCTTTCTAGTGAAGGATCACTCATAGAGACTCCTCTTCGGAGGCCTGCTGATGGTCAGCTTGCTAATCCAACGGACGACCTCTTCTGGTTCCCGACGCTTTCTTCTTCAGCCTCGGTTTTTCCTCATTTGTTCCCTGCAAGGGATCGATTACGTTCTCCTCCAGAGAATATGTCTTCTCACAATTGTCACATTTTTCCCCCGGAGCTTCCAGCAGCAGTTCAACGGCAGCGTTCTCCGTCTTATCAGGCACCTGCTTGACTTTCACCAGCTCATCAGATCCGCCATCGACCTGCAGCTCGTGAATCGCCCACTCATCCGACTGCTTGTAAGTCGCCTATCCATCGTGAACCGTCTGCCTAGCCAACTGCTCGTGAACGGCCCACTCATTTCTCCGAAATCGCTTGGACCTGCCTCTACATCATCTCCTACCTGACAGTATTCTTCCATGCGTGAGCCGTCTACTTAGCGTTCACACATGTTTCAAAAACCCTCACCTTCTCGTCAATCACCAACTCATTGTACATCAAGCCAATTTTTGGCTGTTAACTGGAGCGTTTCTTCCACCGAACTCAAGCCCCGTTCACCTCAGCGACAAACACGTCGATCACCGTCAGAACGTAAATGTCTAATGGTGCGTGAATCGTTTGCCCTCCGTCCGCCTTCTCGTCCAGCGATTCGTGAAGCGCCGCCTCATGAATTGTCGAATCATCGCCCGTCCTCTCGTTCAGCGGTAGCGATTGACCTCGTGATTTCGTGGCAGCGCTCTTTGACGCTTAGACGCTCTCCTGCTCGACAGTCGTTATTGGTTTACCAGCGTCAGGCTTTATGTCAGCGATCGCCATCTCGTTCATACCAGGAGATTCCTTAATATTCACCAACGCATCAGCGGGTGTCACTCACTGAGCATACGACTGCAAAAGTGAGTTTCCATCCTCATCCAAGCGAGGATAGCCAGCTGCAGCCACCGGAGGCAGTGGTTGCTTTGAAGAAGGGTTAGGTGGTCACCGACCCTTGACTGTCACCCCATTCCCTTCCCAGAAATGTATAACTGTGCAACCACCGGGAAAGGAGGAAGAGGGCAAGTTTCAGGGGTTGAGGATCCCGAAACTTCCAGCGCCTAGGAAGGAAACGTCGCCATCATTGCCTAAGTCCTCATCTGGAATGAAGACTCTTCGGAAGGACCGTTTGGCCTCTATCTCTTCAGGGGAACTGTCTTATATCGCATTCATGAGTAAGCAGCTGTGGTTCAGCGGCTTTCGTACCTATGTTCCCTTTGTGACCTGTGGAAGCCCCCATGGGTTTCTGTGGGGACTTTCTCCGTTTTGACCGACCCAGGACAACCAACCACGACTGGTTCTCCCCTGTAGAGGGAGAGAGTAATACCTGACAAACTGCCATCATATAGGGTCAAACTGACTCTGGTCTGAGCTCCAAGGTTAAATTTCTCCCCTGTAGAACCATCATTGCCTCTACCCACCGATGCCTGACCTGCTGACTTGAGAGGCTCTCATAGAGCAGAGTCAGTTTCAGACTCGCCCCTTCCGCCGCCGACGGAAAACATCCTGTGGAGAGGACTCCGTTTCTTCCTTGGATCCTGTAGAGGTTTCTAGTTCTCTCCCCGCCAAGAAGGTTGTCACATCCTCTCCAGCACCCAAACCAAAGAGTTTCTGACCCACCAGGTGGTGAACCTTGGGGCTAATACCATCTTGACGTGAAGGGATGCGGTGGCCGAGAGATTCCACCAATAGGTCCCTAATGCCGAGATCGCTAAGCTCCGGAACTCCTTGGTGGAGGGTTCCTTCCTCTTTGAGCCAAAGGATGTCGAGCAGACTGCAGAGAGGTGAAGGAAGTCCAACCGGGACTCCCTCTTTCATAGGGCCTTGACATTGCTGCCCTACAGACCTCCAGCCCCTCCCAAGACAAGACCAGCCAACTGAAACCTTCTTCAAGTAAGACGGCAGCAAAAGACTAAATGGTGTCTTAGAAGCCCTTTCCTGCCAAGGACTGGAAAGGCACCAAGTCCAACCATAGAGGAATACAGCTTAGGTGGGGGCAGAAGCCGCAAGCGCTAAGATGGGCGAACCCCCTGCGTGTCCACTAGTGGGGGATGCCTACAAGCTGCTGGGTCAGGTAGATGCAGCTTGGGTCTGAACCTTGGCCGGTTTCCATGATTTGTTCAGGGTATCGCGTCCTGTTCATCTCATCTCTCCCTCCACTGACCAAGAATCCAGTGCTTGTGAACTCCTTTGTGATGGGATCAGCAAAGGGGCAGTAACCATGTTGGAGAAGGGTGCTCTTCATGACGTCCTCGACTGGTCCCCAGGCTGCTTCAGTCGACTCTTTATTGTGAAAAAGGCGTCCAGAGGCAGGAGACCAGTTATCGACCTCTCGGCTCTGAACAAGTTTGTCAAACAGACTTCGTTCAGCATGGATATGGCAGACACGGTCAGACAAGTGGTAAGGCCACAGAACTTCATGTGTACACTGGATCCAAAGGACACATACATCCAGATCCCAGTCCATCCGTCCTTAGGAAAGTATCTAAGGTTCAACATCGACAACAAAATATACCAGTTCAGGGTGCTGTGCTTTGGCCTTTTCACAGCACCTCAGGTCTTCACAAGAGTGTTCACCCTAGTGTCATCCTGGGTAAACAGTCTCAGCATCCGTCTCCTTCGTTACCTGGATGACTGGCTGATCTTAGCAGACTCGGTGGCGACCCTTCTTCAGCACCTAGACAAACTTCTTAGGGTTTGCCAAGATCTGGGGATCATGGTAAACCTAGAGAAGTCATCCCTACTTCCCACTTAAAGACTGGTATACCTGGCGTGATATTAGATATCAAACTACACAAAGCCTTCCCATCAGACGACAGGATAGTGAGGCTGAGGAAGGTCGCAAGACCCTTTCTCAGACGAAAAGAACTCCCAGCCCAGAAGTGGCTATGTCTCCTCGGACACCTATCATCTTTGGCCCGTCTTGTTCCCAACGGCTGCTTCAGGATTCGGTCACTCCAGTGGCGCTTGAAGTTCAATTGTGTTCAAGCCTTCGATTCCCTGGACAGTCTGATCCCATGGGACCAGAAGAAAGGACGAACCTCGGATGGTGGCTGGCAGACGAGAATCTGCTGAAGGGTGTCGATTTTCTCATCCTTTCACCCAATTTGATGCTTTTTTTGGACGTAGCAAAAGAAGGGTGGGGGCCCACATGCTGCACCACACGGCCTCAAGCCTTTGATCAGAGTCCAAAAAATACCTTCCCATAAATCTCCTAGAGATGAAGGCTGTATATGTGGCTCTTCAAGAGTTCCACCAATTATTGGCATGTCACTCGGTGCTGATGAGCGACACCACCACGGTAGTGGCTTACATAAAAAAGCAAGGAGGTACTTCTTTGCAGCCCCTATTCCATCTGGCAGTAGAGATATTGAGATGGGCGAAAGTCCACTTGGTGTCACTATCAGCTCGCTTCATTCCCGGCAAGAGAAATGTGCCGACAATCTGAGCAGAGCGTTGCAGATAGTGGGTTCCGAATGGTCCTTGGATCATCTAGTAGCCAACAAAGTCCTGACTTTGTGAGATTTGCCGACTGTGAATCTGCTCACAATGGCCCTGAACTTTAAGCTCCCGTTGTACTGCTCCCCAGTCCCAGACCCCAAGGCTCTCTGGCAAGATGCATTCCAACAATGGTGGGACAACATCGACGTTTATGTATTCCCACTGTTCTGTCTGATGAGAAGAGTACCCAACAAGACCAGAACATTGGTTAATCTTTTGATGACCCTCATAGCTCCGCTATGGCATGACGCAGAATGGTTTTCGGACCTTTTGCAACTCCTGACAGAGCTGCCAAGAGAACTTCCTCCTTGACACGATCTACTCAGACAAACTCGTCAACATTTACCACAAGGTAGTAGCTTCGCTACGTCTTAACGCCTGGAGACTATCCAGCATCTCCTCACTCAGAGAGGATTTTCACAACAAGTTGCAAAGAGGATGTCTGGATATCTGCAGAAGTCATCAGCTTCAGTCTACCAGGCGAAGTGGAATGTCTTCTGTGGTTGATGTCGTGGAACGGGTCTCAATCCACTCGATGCCACTATTCCAGCATTAGCGGAATTCCTCATGTTCTTGTGGGGAGAAATGCGTCTTTCGGTTTCTGCGATTAAAGGCCATCCCTCAGCCTTGAGTCTTGCCTTTAAACTGAAAGAAATGGACATTTCCTCATCACCAGAACTTTCCCTCCTCATACGGAGTTATGAACTTACCTGTCCTCAGTTGGAAGTGAGACCGTCCTCATGGAAAGTGGTTTGGGTTCTTCGGTCCCTAAAAGGACCTCCATACGAACCATTACGTCAGGCAATAGGTCGCCACCTAACTTGAAAGACGGTGCTTCTGCTCGCCTTGGCCTCGGCCACACGAGTCAGCGAACATCATGGCCTCTCATGTGATGTCGCCCATTCAAGGGGATGGGAGAGGTAAGCTTCAGCTTTGTCTCTGAGTTTATTGCCAAGACTCAGAATCTGGGGGTTTTGGATCATTAATTTGACTCCTTCCGGATAACGAGCCCCCGCTCTGTAACCGATAACCCAGATCATCTGTTACTAAGAGTTTGAGGCGCTACTTCAAGAGAACAGCAGCAGCTTAGCCCAGAGTGCCCTCACTCTTCAGCACGGGCAGAAGCAAGAGAAGGATCATGAAAAACACAATCTCCGCATAGGTTTGCAGAGTCATTGACCTTGCTCTGAATCCCGATCCTCCTCCATCACATCGTGCCAGAGCCCACAATATCGGGCGTTGCTACATCCCTGGCCTTCAAAAAGAACTACTCTGTGACGCAGGTATTGCACGGTGGCGTGTGGAAATGCCAAACTACTTTCATCGCCCACTACTTGCAAGGTGTGCCCCACAAGAACCCCAATACGTTCTCTGTCGGTTGTGTGGTGGTTGCACAACAGCTGGTTTAGTACCTCAAGGTCCTTATTGGACAAGTAGCAGAAGGTTCAGGGCATTGGTTACCCAGGTCTTAGTCTGAATGAATGAAAAGGAATGTCTGGCTCTTTTCTTTTCTTCATCCTCCCCTCCCCTGGGGAAATCAGCATCCTGGGTCCTCTGCACAAGCTGACCTCAAATCTCTGCAGGTAAACCAATGTTCCCTTGTGTAACTTAGTATTGTCCCAATACTGTTGCGTCCCTATACCCTAGCAAGTTGGTATTGGGAATGTCTTGGTCTCCTCGGTTATTTCCTACATGGCTCGGAATAACTTTTACCTTGACAGTCACATTGCTAGTATCTCATCACACACAGCTTGTGTAGGCCGCAGACCATGGATAGCAGGTTTAGCGAAGTGTCAGGGTCTCCTTATTTGTGCACTAATCTGCACAATAGGGAGTACCCTGGGTAAGGCCAAAAGTCAGATTGGCAGGGACATCCACCCTCCTAATGGGTGAGTCAGCCCCTATAAATGGCATTGGTTTGTATTCCAGTTACGGAACAATTGACAGATTCGGAAGTAATTTGTATTTTTCCTAACGATACAAACCTTAGCTATTTATACATACTTGCCCGCTAACCCTGTCCCATGTCAAAGTCCTACCTCCATGCAAAGTGAAGCACAGTTACAGGTGTGTGGGTGAGAGAGGTAGCTAGCAACCCCCCATACCCCCTGTTAATTAGCGGGATTGGTAGTTTACCCTCGTTAAATTCTAATGCCTTGTCCTTTCAGCTTCTCTGAAAGTAATACCCCAATAAATCGCTAAGGTTTATATCGTTAGGAAATATACAAATTACTTCCAAATTTGTCATATTTTTTTTTAATAATCTTTTCCAATACACTTCCTCGCAGAGGGTGTTTCACGTTCCAGCCTATAAATATGGTAGTAATATTATTTCTTTTCCTCTCCTAATGTTCAATCATCTTTAAATAAGAAAATATCTTACCTAGAAAGTATACTGCTCCTCTTATTTAGGACTCCGTGCATAGCACTGCGGAGAGAGCCTGTGAACTCAGAAAAGATAATAGGGAAATTTGAGGTTCTAACTGGGTCATCTTGCCCATTATAAAATCGAGGGGTGGTGCAAAGTGCCCAGCTCATTCATGACTGTTTACATTTTGCTCAGGTCTCTGGGCATTCCACCATATTTTTTTTTGTGTAGTGAGGAGTTGGGGTGTGGTCAACATTCAGACACTAGGCAGTCTGTGTGCTACGTTTGGCCACAGTCCGCAAACCTCTTCAAAGTCGCCCCATGTTGATTGTGTCACCTGTTATGTCTAAGGTGTGCAAACTACCTAGATCAGCAGAATTGCTACAGCAGTATTTCTCCCAGTTGGAGATGCACCCATGATGCCAACCAAGAAGAGGAGAAGATAGAGGCACCTTACACCTCCTCCAGGCGACACTCTTCACCCCCATACAAGCCAGGGTTTGAGATCCCCTAAGGAGATCTCTCTGACAAAATCCTACAGGCTCTCTCCCATTGAATTCGCCAACTCAGGACAATCCGCTTCTTCAGCGGTTGTGGAGCAGCCTCCACACGTCTCTCTAAATAAAGATACCTTCGAATCCTCCAGACGCGAGTAAGATGCAATACCTTTCCTGTTAACAGAGTTCCTTCTCCCCCACCCCAAGGAAGAGTAAGGACTTGAAGACTCTCCCGAATAACCGCTCGACTAGAACGTTGTCCCATCCTCAGGAGATTCAGCATCGGTGGTAATGACTACGACGAGAGAGGCACACACGACATTTTAGGAGGCCTCTAGGTGCTATGAAGACGACTACAACTCACCCCCGGCTCCTATGGGTGAGAACTATAGTCTATTTTTTATAGCGGTGCATATTTTCATCGACTCACAGGAGGTGCCCTTTTAGCTCGGAGAGGTTCCTGATACCTGATTGGTCGGAAGTATTTTTGTCCGAACACCTTCATTGTTCTCAAATAATTACCAAGTAATGTGAATCAAAACTCATTTACTAACCTATATTTCTTCATCACATATATGTTTTGTCAATAAACAATGTGAAAGGATAAATATATTATAAAGTATCGTCATGGTAAGTCTACATTTAATAACCCAATCCGCCGAAGTCAACGACAGCAGCTTATGTTTGGATGCACGCTTTGTAATTTTGTAATTTTTCACATATTTTAACACAAATTGGGATAAATTACACTCAGCATAAGTTAAACATGTTATTATAAACTTTTTTTAATACCAGAATTTACCAAAAACATGGGAATTAATAAAACCCTATATTTGTGAAAACTTATGGGGAGGTAAAAGAACAGCCTGCAGCAGCCTGACGGGAAAACAGTCCCTTCTGACTGTCATAGACGCAGTTTTTTTTTTTCCGTAATATAGTTCGGTCTATTCCTTTTAGTTTAAATAGTCTTGCATTGTCTCCCTTCGTAATATTTTACTTAGTATTTTCCCACATTCCTGTTTCTCACCTAATATCTATCTATTTTCCCGGATATCCCTTCTTTCATATAGACCTATGTGATATTCGAACTACGATTCCTTCTTTCTTAGCCTCTGTGGAGAGTGTTGTCCTGAAGGGAAGCGCGTGCTAGTCTCATTAAAATAGTGTAGAGGCGGGAATAAAAAAAAAAAAATACTATGCTTAATTTCATTTGATATAATGTGAGCTACTGAACAGGTTTACAAAATAGGCTATACTTGCTACACAGCATAGAATTTATGCTGTTATTATTATTTACATACTTACTGACGTAAGGTACAAAACATAAGGAATCGTAGTGCGGATATCACATAGGCCTATATGAAAGAAGGTATATTCGGGAAAATAGATAGATATCAGGTGAGAAACAGGAATGTGGGAAAATACTAAGTAAAATATTAAGAAGAGAGACAATGCAAGACTATTTCAACTGAAAGGAATAGGCCGAACTATATTACGGAAAAAAAACTGCGTCTATGATAATCAGAAGGGATTGTTTTCCCTCCAGGCCGCTGCAGGCTGTTCTTTTACCTCCCCATAAATTTTCACAATTATAGGGTTTTATTAATTCCCATGTTTTTGGTAAATTCTGGTATTCAAATAAAGTTTATAATAACATGTTTACCTTATGCTGAGTGTAATTTATCCCAATTTGTGTTAAAATATGTGAAAAATTACAAAATTACAAAGCGTGCATCCAAAAACAAGCTGCTGTCGTTGACTAAGGCGGATTGGGTTATTAAATTTAGACTTACCATGATGATACTTTATAATATATTTATTCTTTCATATTGTTTATTGACAAAACATATATGTGATGAAGAAATATAGGTTAGTAAATAAGTTTTGATTCACATTACTTGGTAATTATTTGAGAACAATGAAGGTGTTCGGACAAAAATACTTCCGACCAATCAGGTATCAGGAACCTTTCCGAGCTAAAAGGGCACCCCCTGTGAGTCAGCGCTATAAAAAATAGACTATAGTGGGTCGATGAGGACCAGGATTCCGGGCATGACGACTCTCTTCTTGGGCAACTAGTCCAAGATATTCGAAGGTCGTACAGAGGGAATCCGAACATGCGTTCTGGCAGATACTGGCCTGCATTTGCGCCATCAAAGGCCTTAATGACCCTTCTAAAGCTCCCCGGAAGGGAAAGATACAGTGCTAGATCATATGTATGGCACCTGGAGACCCTCCAAGACCAGCGCAGCGTTTGCCTGGCCGAAGAGGGTTTAAGGAAGCCAAGAAGAAACCCTTTTTGCAGATCACTGGCTCTTTGAATTCTATACGCGCTAGTGACTTCTCTAAGCTCCTACCTCCCTTTTCATCCACCAGAAAAGTTACTATGAGGTATCTGAAGAGAAGCCATCAATTTATCTTTAGACCCGGCCATCGAAGATTTGACAAAGGACGTTTCCTGCCAGAGACTTTCCGGCCTTCCTGTGACCTTCTCAGCGACCGATGCCCTGAACTTGGAGGAGGTTGCAAAGTTCATCATGCAGGCCATTTCATGGCTCGATCTGGGGTTAGGGTTATTAGGACACCTCATCAGAACAAGGGTTTGGCCTCAAGAGCATACCAGAAAGTTGATGGCAACTTTTCTTTTGTCGGAAACCAGAACCATGGAGTTCCTTGCCCACCAAGTGGTCTACTTGTGGGCAAACTTGATGCTCAGGTGAAGGGACTCGATGATAATTCCATAGGCTGGTTCCTAAAACCAAGGTGGCATGGCTCAGGGACTTGACAATGGAGGGTCCATCACTGTTCAATGCAGATGTTGAGAAGGCTGCTGAGCACTGGAAGTAGTCTAGTCGGGACTCTCTTTCAGAGGCTGGTGACCTCTAGATCCTATGCTTTGGCTCCTCCACCGAGGAAACATAAAAAATCCAGGCTGCAAGGGAACAATAGGAGATCAGGTGCTCCAAAAGCGCCTTTCAAGATTCCCTTTCCTGCCCGAGATCAGTCGAAGGGAAGCAGGAGGAGGAGAGGAGGCAAAGGAGGTAAAAGTATCGGGAGGCTGGAGACCCATCATTGACCTTTTTGCTCTGAACAGGTTTGTGGAACAGACTCTGTTCAGGATGGAGACGGCAGACACAATCAGACAGACAGTATAACTACAGGACTTCATGTGCACGTTGGACCTAAAGGACGCATACTTCCAGGTCCCATTACCCCCAGCATCAATGATGTATCTTAGGATCATCTACGACAGCAAACGATACCAGTTCAAGGTGCCGTGTTTCGGCCTGTCGACAGCACTTCAGGTTTTCACAAGAGTGTTCTCTCTAGTGTCAACCTGGACCCACAAGATGGGCATCCGTTTTCTGAAATACCCCGATGATTGGATAATCCTAGCAGACTCGGTGGCCACCCTCCTTCAACAGCGAGACAGACTCCTCGAGTTTTGTCAAGATATGGGGATCGTGGTAAATCTTGAGAAGTCATCCCTGCTATTGTCACAAAGTCTGGTATATCTGGGCATGATCATTAGTACCAGCCTACAGAAAGTCTTCCCTTCAGACAACAGGATCAAGAAGCTGAGGAAGGTTGCAAGTCCCTTCCTGCAATGAGATGCTGTACTGGCTCAGCTGTGGTTATATCTCATAGGTCACCTATCATCCCTGGAACATTTAGTCCTCAATGGCCGCCTGAGAATTTGATCACTGCAGTGGAGGCTGAAATCCATATAGGTTCAACATAAGGATTCTCCAGATTCTCTGGTTCTCATGGGGCCCAAGTAGAGGACGGACCTAGAATGGTGGGTAACAGACGAAAATCTCTGCCAAAGGGTCGACCTTCTCACTCCTTCCTCAGAATTGATGCTCTTTTCAGATGCATCGAGAAAAGTGGGGCCCCCATTTACTGCACCCCATGTCCTCTGGGCTCTGGTCCGAGTCCGAAAGGTCTCAGCATATAAATCTAATGGAGATGAGGGCAACAACTCCCTCAGTTCTTGGCGGCTCACGGTAGTGATTTGCATAAACAAGCAAGGTGGCACCTTCTAACAGTGATGCTAAGATGGGCAGAAGACAACTCGGAGTCCCTATTGGCTCGCTTGATTCCAGGCAAGCGGATTGTGTTCGCGGACAACCTGAGCAGAGCAACTCAGATAGTAGTATCTGAGTGGTCTTTGAATCATATAGCCAACAAAGTCATGACATTGTGAGGTTTCGCAACAGTAGACCTGTTCGCGATGTCACTGAACAACAGACTCTCGTTCAGCTGTTCTTCAGTCCTGGATCCCTAGACTTTCTGGCAAGATGCATTCCATCAATGATGGGACAATATAGATGTCTATGCCTTTCCCCTCTTTTGCCTGATGAGAAGGGTGCTCAACAAGGTAATATCATCCAATTTTGTAATGACCCTCATAGCTACGTTATGGCATCTCGTGAAATGGTTCTCGGACCTTCTTCAGCTGCTGACAGAAGTCTCGAGAGAACTCCCTCCATGACTTGATCTACTCAGACAACCATACATGAACAACTACCACAAAGCCGTATAGTCCCTACGTCTTCTCGCCTGGAGGTTATCCAGCATCTGCTCACAGAGAGAGGTTTTTCGCAACACATTTCGAAGATGTCCGGATACTTCTGGGAATCTTCAACTACCACCTACCAGGTTAAGTGGACTTTCTTCTGTGGTTTGTGTCATGGAAGGGGTGGGGTATCTTTCCCCTCGATGCCTCTATTCCAGCAATAGTGGAATATCTTTTATACCTTCGTTGGGAAAAGATTCTCTCAGTCTCGGCAGTGAAAGTATATTGTTCAACTATAAGCCTCGGTTCAGGTTTGTATAGCCAGGAAAAATACAAATTACTTAAAAAAATTGTACTGTAGTATATTTTACCTTTTTCTTGCCTTTATATGCAAATATATTTGTTCTGGATTGTGTTATTTATTGTAGTTTAGTATGTGATAATGCAGTATGATATTTTCCTTAACAATAAGCGCAGATTTTGTTATGACATATTGTCCTAATGGGGAACTGTTAAAACTGATTCAACGGGTAGGCAATTTTGACAGGGAATGCACAAGGTTTTACACAGCAGAAATTTTAAGGGCATTAGAGCACCTCCATTCATTGAATATCATTCACAGGTAAGTCTTATATATTTGAATGAACAGTTAACTATGGCAATAACAGACTAATGGGGGGGGGGGGGGAAGGGCAGCCTGTTATCGCTGATAGTCTGTTATATCGAAAATATGTTTTCTAATTCATAAATTTCAGAAAAATCATACCAAATAGTATACAGGCTTACTACATATGACCAGCATCTGTGGTAACATTAAAACAAGCCGCTGAGGTTAACATGCTTGGAAATTAAAATAAACCCATGAAAACAAAGAACACTCACTACAAGCATGGAGCGAATCAAAACAAACTGATAATAGCATCTGAAAATACTAGCGAGAGCCATCTTGGAACTTTATGCTACT
>NC_090732.1:77600389-77617889 GCF_036898095.1 Palaemon carinicauda | reverse complement strand
GTAAGTATTTCCTTCCACAGTACCTTTCTGCTCACAAAGAGTGGCTATATGCTTACCAACAGTATTCTCATCCAGTCCTCCAACATCGCTAAAAGCCCTAGCCTTGCAGACAGTGATAAAACGGATTTTGAGCAAAGCGAAAAATCTATTTTTGGGTGATATGGCCATGTCGTCCTGATGGAAGGTTCCTTTAGGCAGCTTTCTAAGGGATATTTGGCTACAGTGATACTCCCAGAGAATTAACCATAGGTCTCCAGAATTCTAACTCCTGGCACGAGTATCCTTAATATAACTTTAAGGATTTTGCATAATATCAGGGGACGTATTTTTTTATATGACACATGGCAATCTTCACCCCGAATAGATTTTACTCTTTGAGGGGGAAGAGTGGCGAAATGAAGGGGAGCCATTATTAAGGTACCCGGTGGATCCCCTCCCTGTACTAATATGGTGCCTTATTCCTTGTTGCATTTAAGCAGGAATAGCCGCAGATAGAGTAGTTTCGGGTGGGGTCTTTCATTACATAGTTGTTTTACTCTTTTGAAAGAAGGGAGGGTTCATAAGGACGACATGGCCATATCACCTAAAAATAAATTTTTCGCTTTGCTCAAAATCCGTTTTTTGGGCTCAGCCATGTCGTCCTGGTGGAAGTTTACCAGAGAATTACTTGAAAGTACTATATCTGTGGGTTTGTTTAAGTGCCTTTACTTTGAACGAGTTCCTTATATGGTCTCCTAGACGTTATATATATGACATTACCGTTATTTGTCATATCCACTAAGTTTGGAACTAACTTAGGGCTTCCTGCTCCCTGCAGGGAAATTGTCAACTTCGACCATAAGGGTTCAAAGTTTGTATTTCTGTAGGAACAAGAAGGAAACTTCTTGAGATTACCAGGTTGTTCTTTTAGAAATTCTACTGACAAGATTTTATTTTATGAAAATAAAAGGCTGTGGACAATTTTATTTGTACTTCTGAGGGTGAAGAAGATGCAGATATATTTTTTTAGTTTTTATTTTCATTGACAAAATATAAAAACAATTGGTAATGTATCAATAGAAGGAATCTAGCCTGCATATATGAACATCTTGCTATATATGTATTTTTTTGGCTCAGGCCATGTCGTCCTGATGGAAGGTCCCTAATAGTAGCTTCCTAAGGGATATATGTACTACAGTGATATTCCCAGAGAATTTACCTTTAGGTCTCCAGAATTCTAACTCCTGGCACGAATATCCTTAAAATTTCTCTCAAGGATATCGCATAATATCAGGGGACGTATTCTTGACATGCTACATAGCAATCTTCACCCCGAATAGCGTTTTACGCTTTGAGGGGGAAAGTGGCAAAATTAGAAGGGGAGCCATATCAAGGTTACTCTACTTCCCATACTACTATTATCAAGATGGCGCCATATCCAAGATGGTGGACATTCCTAATTTTGTAGCGAATTCGCACGGTAGTGTTCCCTGTTGATCTAACTTCTTTGATCGATTTTCAAGAATTATTATGCAATTATTATTACTTGCTAAGCTACAACCCTAGTTGGAAAAGCAGGATGCTATAAGCCCAGGGGCTCCAAAAGGGAAAATAGCTCAGTGAGGAAAGGAAAAAAGGAAAATAAAATATTTCAGGAAGAGTAACAACATTAAAATAAATATCTCCTATATAAACTATAAAAACTTTAACAAAACAATAGGAAAAGAAATGAAACAGAAGAGTGTGCTCGAGTGTACCCTCAAGCAAGAGAACTCTAAACTAAGGCAGTGGAAGACCATGGTACAGAGGTTATAGCACTACCCAAGACTAGAGAACAATGGTTTGATTTTGGAGTGTCCTTCTCCTAGAAGAGCTGCTTACCATAGCTGAAGAGTCTCTTCTACCCTTACCAAGAGGAAAGTGGCCACTGAACAATTACAGTGCAGTAGTTAACCCCTTGGGTGAAGAAGAATTATTTGATAATCTGTGTTGTCAGGTGTATGAGAACAGAGGAGAGTATGTAAAGAATAGGCCAGACTATTCAGTGTGTGTAGGCAAAGGGAAAATGAACCGTAACCAGAGAGAAGGATCCATTTAGTATTGTCTGGCCAGTCAAAAGACCCCATAACTCTCTAGCGGTAGTATCTCAACGGGTGGCTGGTGCCTTGGCTTTCCAGTTTCTTTCGCCTCTGGAAAGTTGAGTATTGATTCTTTACAATGTGTGTATTTTAGCTCCTGTTTCACAGTGAAATTAGAGTAATTTATTGTGATTAGGAGCTAGGCCTGTTACCGGAGGCGCCATAGGCGCTGTCATTCATTAGGCATGTGTTATTTAGTTAGTAGAACGACATTCCCCGTTGAAATAGCATTAAATAATTAATTATGAAGCTATTTAGGCAATTTATACTTGTAAAGGTATTTATGATATGCATAATTTTCCTTTTTCTATGTCGATCGTATAAGTCAGAGTTTCGGTGATTTAGGTAACCGAGATCTCGTCTTGCCTAAGTAACCTAACCTAGGCGATATAGTATACTTTCAGACATTTCCCCGGTTACCCTCGTGTATTGTTTTATTAATTCAGGCGGAGATAGATATCTCCTAGAATTATTATATAAACCGATACTCATCTCCATAGTGGGTCATGCCTCGAGTTTTCATTCTGGCAAGACTAGCCTAGGGTTCTCTGTCCCTTCCCTTAGCCTCATATAGCAGGATTTGGGATTTGGTCAGAACCTCAGAGCATTTAGTCTTGTGCTGGCAGCCGGCTGGCAGGGTGAATAGTCATTCCCCTGCCGGCTAGGGTGCTGGCATAGGAGGCTAGCCCTCCCTAGGCCGCACTTGAAATTGTATGATGCCGCCACCTTCTCCCTGCGGCCTAGAAGACTAGTACTGTGCTCGCAGACCCTAGGCTGAAGAATAGACATTCTTCTGCTGCCTAGGATGGCGACGGCACTGGAACTCTGTTTCTTTTTTGTTGAGAGGAGGCGGCACTGCCGCCGTCCCCATAACTGTATTGGCAGATCCTAGGATGGCACCGATACTGAAACAGAGTTTCTTAAGAGCTCCTTCCACACCTCATACAGGACCCTTTTTGGGCTCAGGCCATGTCGTCCTGATGGAAGGTTCCTTTAGTAGCTTCCTTAGGGTATATATGACTACAGTGGATATTCCCAGAGAATTAAACTAAAGGTTTCCAGAATTCTAACTTTTGGCGCGAGTACCCTTAAGGTTTCTCTTTAGGATATTGCATAATAACAGGGGACGTATTCTTGACACGCCACATAGTTATCTGCACCCCACATAGCGTTTACTCTTCGAGGAGGAAGTTGGTGGCAAGATATGGGAGGAGCCGTTACAAAGTTCTCCTCCTCCGTTACTGTTATGGGTACTCGGATGACGTCATAAGCGACGCCATCTTGGCTGACGTCATCACCGCCCGCTAACTCCATTCCTTTTGTAGTAGCGTGTTTGACCAGGTGTTTTTTCCCAGTTGTTCCTTTATTTACTGCAGCATGTCGCAATCTTCAGCTTCTTCTGTCTCTGGAAAGTTGAGTACTTAATTCTTTTACTGTATAAATTAGCTCTGGCAGTAAAGTAACGCTTTTCTATCCAAAAATACTGTGGTTTGTGGCGGAGCTATTGCCTAACCGGAGGCGTCTGATGCTGTCGTTCGCATCGCATTCTTTATTTAGTTAGCCAGAACAACTGTCCCGGTTTCTTAACTAATTATCAGTATTAGTTATTTAGTCTTCATTGCTAGGAATTAGTTATATCATGCCGATAGTATTCCTTAATTTCGGCGAGTGTAGGTAGCCGATTTTTTGACGCTAGAGATGCTAGCCTAGTCGCCTAGGTAGGCTAGCCTAGGTGCTTTAGTTTACTTTCATGCATGATGTAATATGTGTTCCTGGTGTTTATTTATTAAATGAAGATATTAGACAATTATACATATAAGATTCAGTGATTGCACATGGGTTTTTCCTCCTTCTAGAGAGTATACAAGGGTTTTGATGATCTAGGTAGTCGATTCCTCTGCCCCTAACCCAACAGCTTAGGGGCTTTTGTATACTTTCACACCTCCCCGGTTACCTTTACATATAAGGTAATCGCTTCCCCTCTGAGGTAGCCTAGGCTACATCCTAGCCCTCGTTTCCTTGAATCGTGATTCTGGTAAGGTTAGGCTAGGATTTAGTTTTCACTCCCCAGAGTCATAGTACATGAGCTTTGAGTTAGGGTCAGAACCTCAGAGTACCTGTCGTATGCCCCCAGCTACCCCACTAGGTGAATGAACTCTCCTTTTGGTCCTCGCTGGATGGCAAAGGGGGGGGGGGGGGTTCTGGCCCCCACCCTAGACCACACCTGGAAGGGTTAAGAGACCCTTCCTCCCTGTGGCCTAGCGACTTGTCCTGCGCTTGCCTACCCTGGGCTGGGAGATAGCTTTCCCTAGCCTAGGTTAGGCAGGCCTAAGGATTATGTTTCTTATAGTTTGGGACGGCCTTAATACCGTTCTCTTACTGTACTAACCCACCCTAGGCTGGAGAATGAACTCTCCCTATACCTTGGGTGTTGCCGGTACTGAAACAGAGTCCCCTATTAGGGTGATGGGGAAGGTTTACACCAACCCCTTCATCCATTCACAGGACCCTTTCCCCTCCCCCGTCTGTCCTTTGGTGGTGGCCTAGTCATCACACCCCAGTCCACCGTCCTACAACTCACCCAGTACCGATGGGTTTTGGGGTCGGCCTGGTCCCTTCGCCTGCTGGGCTAAGCCGTTCAGCTTCCCTTGCATAATTCTGCTCTGGGATAGCATGGCGGCAGGTCCTTCTGCCGGCGGGAGACCTCCCCACTGTCTTAGAGCGTTCTTCGGTCCTCCCTTGGATCGCGACCCGCAGCCCTAACCGACCGACGGCTGAGCTGTGGCTGGATGGAAGCCTAATCATATTATGCTCTTCCTTCCCCTTGAACCCTCCTTCTCGAGGAAGGCGAGGTTAGGGTAGTGAGCTGCCGCCCTCCCCTCCCCTTCCTTCACTGCTTTCTCTCTCTCTCAATCGAGTGCCAGCCCACTGTCAGACGACTCTGCCGGCAACAGCCGACAGTGTAGCCTAGGTCTCCTCCCAGTCACATGGAACGATGACAGGGTAGGTGTACCTTCAGCCGGTTGCCCTCCAGCTGCCAGCGGTCCCCGGCATGTCGGCGGCCCGCCAACAATGCTTGAGGATGTCTCCCTTTCCCCGCCACATAGATTGATGGCTGGAACGGGTTACCCTCAACCAGCGGTCCGCCGGCGACCAGCGTGCCCCCGATGTTCATATCACGACAGTGGACCGTCCTCTTGCACTAACCCTGCCGGCGCGCTGTTGTATGGCTGTTTACAGTAGCCAGTACATCTGTGGTATAGTACATACCCTAGACAGAAAACTATGGTGTATAGTTATGCAATAGATAATTTTCTAGCATACTCTGTGCATCCATGCGCAGTCCCTTACCGGGACCTACTCGAATTGGGGATAAATATTCTCTCCTTTTCCCTATGCTGAATGATCATCAGCTCTTCCCGTTTCACCGCTACTAATTCCTCGGAGGAAGTGCTATTTATGCTACTCTATCCCTATGGGATAGTTTTCTCCTTAGGGCCTACCTGAACGGAAGCCCTAAAGTTAGTAGTAGGGAAGGGTCATGGCAATTGGCTGGGCGGGATTCACAAGTATGTGTCTTTCCTGCTTCATTTCCAGCTTACCTGTCCTAAGCTTACACTTGGAAAGGAATCTTATTATAATTAAGATTACATTAAGATTAATCTAGATTATCCTAAGTCTATCATTATAGACTCCCGCATACTCATGTAACCTTTCTTTCTTTACAGGAGGAGTACATCCGGTGTGAGAGCGCTTTCTGCAGAGTTTGGCGCCGTGATTTCTATGGCCACCTGGCGTGCCGAACCCACGCCAGCTGCTCCGTCACACAGGGATCTCTGAGGTACTGGGACCCACAGGTATGCACGACTTGCAAGTACCTGCTCAACTAGGCGTTCGAGACTCCCAGTCTGCGGAGTCAAGGGACATCGCTTGGGAGAAACTGCGCAAGTGGGTGCGTGGTTTCCAAAAGAACGCCACGGGGCCTTACCTTCCCAATGAGAAGATGAGAGCTATGCTCTTTCCTAAAGCATCTACGGATGCTGTCATCCCCAAACCCGAGATTCCTTACGTCCAGCTGATGGTCGACCCAGACGTTTCGGACGCACTTCAAGACATCCATCTTGACGATGACAGGATGTCGGAGGTGTCGGACATCACTGAGAGGACCCTGATGGCCGAGGGTCAAGATGAGGAACCTACGACGACTCCTGACTCCGAAAAAGAAGGCGCCACTGCGCCCTCCGTAGCATCCGTAGTCATCTCGGAACCAGTCCCCTCTACATCGTCCACTCCTATGCCCACAAGAACGGATGATTCCATGGACAACTCACAGGCCATGATGGCAATCCTCGAGGAGAGGTTCCACAAGAGGGATGAGGATTTCCAGAAGGAAATCCTTCGCCTGACGAAACAACGCAAGCCTCAGAGAAGGATGAACGTCAAGGCCCTTCTTACTTGCTCGGTGACCAACCTGTGGAGGCATGCTGAGCACATGCCCATCACAAGCGGTAGGATCTTCATCAACGACAAACTAGGCGCCATCCCCCTTGAAGAGGTGGAATTCTGGCCTAGCTTTGAGGCATGCCCAGACTGCTACATCCGCCTCAAGTCAGAACCCGTTTCAAAAGAAGAAACTGAGCCAAAGGAGGTCATCCTGTTTGACCATGCGAAGGCTCAATCCCTGCTAGCTGGATGTTTGAAGGACAAGGGCTACACCTATTCTAAGATGCCGGCCCTTAGCAAGAAACACCCGTCCTTTCTTGCTCCAAACACCATGGTCTTCCCCTTCGTGGAGAAGTCTCTCTTGGCAGTGTTTAAGGCGGTGGAGGAAGGGAAACCCTGCTCTACATTGGAGGAATGTAGGCCCTTCTCCCTCGCCTTACCCCCCAACGACAAGAACTGGAAGGATATCCAGTTAACTTTCTCCGTGGGAAAGTTGGAGGCCGACATCGCTGGGTGTCAGTTCAGTGAGAACCTCCCCAAGCTCTCCGAGTATCTCCTTCGTCGGGAGCAGGATACGAAAGAGAGGCTGGCCGCCTCCCTTTCCCTCCAAGTGATAATGGAGACAATGGCTGGGGAACATAGGACCCCAGGCATCTTCATGGTCTTAGCCAAGACCCACCTAACGACCCTGACGAAAGACTTCTATAGCTTTGTCAGAGCACGGAGGGCCTGCAGAGAGTTCGTGTTTGCATCAGCCGCCGTCAAACACGAACCAAGGAAGCTGATATCCTCCAACATTTGGGGAAAAGATCTCTTCCCCAATCTCTTGGTTAAAGAGATTGTTGACAAGGCCGCCATGGAGAACAGGAACCTTCTCCAAAAGTGGGGCATGTCATCAAAGAGGAAATTTTCTCCGAATGAGGGCCCCCAACCGAAGAAGAAGTCTAAGAAGCCAAGACCACAGCCTCATCAGGCTAAACACCAGCTTCCTGCAACCGCTGCTCCCCAGTTGGTGGCTCAGCCCCAACAAACCTTCCAACTGGTACCCCAGCCGGTGATGACTCGGGCACCAGCCTTCACGCCCGCCTACGAGAGGTAGTCGACTACCTTTCGTCCCAAAGGTAGAGGCACTGGTAGAGATTCCTTTAGACGTCCCTCCAGAGGGAGAGGAGGCAGGGGAGCAGGCAGTCAAGGAGGTAAACCCTCCGGAAACCAGAAGCAATGAGATGCTTCCGGTGGGAGGAAGACTCCGCCTCTTTCAGGATCGTTGGACCTTCAATCCCTGGGCTCACAGCATCATCAAGAACAGACTAGGCTAGATCTGGAAAACACCACCACCAGTTTTCCACCGATTCTTCCAACACACCACCCCCATTCTGGAAGAATACGTCCAAGAACTCTTGAACAAGAAGGTGATCAAGAGGGCAAAGTCCATCAGGTTCCAAGGAAGACTATTCTGTGTTCCCAAGAAGGACTCCGACAAACTCAGAGTCATTCTGGACTTGTCCCCTCTCAACAAGTTCATCGTGAACGACAAGTTCAAAAGGCTGACTCTTCAGCACATACGAGCCCTACTACCTCAAAAGGTATATACAGTCTTGATAGACATAGCGGACGCCTACTGGCACATTTCAATGAATCGCCAGACCTCCTCCTACCTAGGATTCAGGCTTCAAAGACAGTACGCCTTCAGAGCCATGCCCTTCGGGCTAAACATAGCCCCAAGGATCTTCACGAAGCTCGCAGAGACAATCGTTCAACAACTACACCTACAAGGCGTCCAGGTGATGGCTTACCTGGACGATTGGCTGGTGTGGACAGCATCAGAAGAAGAATGCCTGCAAGCTTCCACAAAGGTGATCCAATTCTTGGAACATTTGGGCTTCAAGATAAACACCAAAAAGTCTCGACTTCCTCCAGCTCAGAAGTTCCAATGGCTAGGCATCCATTGGGACCTCCAGTCACACCGTCTTTCCATTCCACTGAAGAAGAGAAAGGAAATAGCGAGGTCTGTCAAGAGACTTCTCAAATCCAAACGGATTTCAAGACGACAACAGGAACGGGTGCTCATCTCCCTCCAGTTCGCTTCAGTGACAGACCCAGTGCTAAGAGCACAGCTAAAAGATGCATCAGGAGTCTGGAGAAGATACGCATCAGATGCTCGAAGAGATCTCAAGAGACCTCTGCCGACTCGGCTACGATCACTCCTCAAGCCATGGTCGGAGGCCAAGAAACTAAAAAGGTCGGTACCTCTACAACTACCTCCACCCTCGGTCATCATCCATATGGACGCATCGCTAGAAGGGTGGGGGGTCACTCCCATCAACGTCAAGTTCAAGGAACATGGTCTCCCCTATTCAAGACGTTTCACATCAATATCTTGGAGGCCATGGCAGTCCTTCTCACCCTGAAGAGGCTGTCCCCACGTCCCTAAGTCCACATCCGACTGACCCTGGTCAGATGTCTCAATCGTCAGGGCTCAAGATCGCCCCAAGTCAACCAAGTGTTGTTGCCCATCTTCCGCCTGGCGGAGAAGAAAAGATGGCACCTCTCAGCAGTTCACCTACAAGGATTCCGCAACGTGACGGCGGATGCTCTATCCAGGACAGCCCCGATAGAGTCCAAATGGTCCCTAGACGCAGACTCATTCTCCTTCACCTCCCAAAAAGTCCCGGAACTGCAGATCGACCTCTTCGCAATGAGCGACAACAAGAGGACCCCCGAGCGGAAGCGGTGGACGCCATGTCCCTGGATTGGAACAGATGGACCAAGATTTACCTGTTCCCTCCACCCAACCTTCTGCTAAAAGTCCTCACCAAGCTGAGATCCTTCCAAGGAATAGCGGCCCTAGTGGCTCCCAAGTGGCCCCGGAGCAATTGGTTCCCATTGATCCTGGAGTTACAACCCAAGCTAATTCCCCTGCCGGACCCAGTTCTATCCCAACAAGTTCAGAAGTCGACTGTCTTCGCTTCATCACAGAAAACCCGAGACCTTCATCTCATGATTTTCTCTCCCTAGCTGTCAAGAAGAGGTCTGGGATCTCGAAGGAAAGCTTAGACTTCTTCGAGGAATATAAAACAAAATCTACCAGAAGGCAATATGAGTCATCTTGGAAGAAATGGGTGGCCTTTGTCAAGGCAAGAAATCCTAAGGAAATATCAATGGATTTTTGTTTGTCCTTCATTCATCTTCATGGACAAGGCTTGGCAGCCAACACGATTTCCACCTGCAAATCGGCCCTGACAAGACCCCTACTATACGCCTTCCAAATAAACCTATCTAGCGAAATCTTCAACGAGTTGCCGAAGGCATGCGCTATACTCAGACCTGCAGCCCCTCCGAGACCGATCTCCTTGTCTCTTGACAAGGTGCTACATTTTTCCTCAGGTCTGGACAATGAGACTTGCCCTCTGAAGGATTTGACTCAGAAAGGGATTTTCTTGTTTGCTCTGGCCTCGGGGGCTAGAGTCAGTGAAATTGTGGCATTATCAAGGGAAGGAGGCCAGATCCAGTTCGCAGAAACAGGCGAACTCACCCTCTTTCCTGACCCAACGTTTCTCGACAAGAACGAGCTACCCACTAAGAGGTGGGGTCCCTGGAGAATCTGCCCTCTGAAGGAAGATATCTCCCTGTGTCCAGTGGAGAGTCTAAAGGTCTATCTTCAAAGAACTTAAGACTTTGGTGGAGGACAGCTCTTTAAAGGGGAAACATCGGGTTCCGACTTGTCACTTAAACAACTACAGTAAGGGCGAAGATCACCTACTTCATTCGCAGAGCGGATCCAGACAGTACACCCGCAGGTCACGATCCCAGGAAAGTCGCCTCTTCCCTGAATTTCTTCCAGTCGATGGACTTTGAGAATCTCCGCTCATTCACGGGATGGAAGTCATCGAGAGTGTTTTTTAAACACTACGCGAAGCAGGTGCAAGAAATTAACCCTGGATAGGTACGCTCCTCGGACACCCCTTTAAGGGTATACTCGGACGCGAACGACCCCGACGCCAAAAAAAATTCTTGAAAAATCAGTTTTTGCAGTAACCTCCTTTTTTCTTTTGCCAAAAAAAACTTCAATGAATGCTTAAAACAACGGTAAAAATAAATACTACTCATCTGCAGAAAAACTATTTATTATAAATATTTTAAAAAATTAAGTAGAAAAAAGACCTGACATAAAAATTCATAAAAAAAAAGTTTATACATATATACACAAATCCTTTTAGGAATTGATTCTTGAATGTTTAGGACACATCTTGATGTATTTTGGATGAAGTCAGACCCATGGAGGTGAAGATCTGAAATGAGAAAAAAAGAGTAACTTTTTTTGGCCAAAAAAATTTGTCCAAATTTCATGAATTTTTTTGGGTACCCAAATGAAATAGGAAGTGGCTAATTTTTTTAGGGAATAAACATATGTTATCCTAAAATAGAAATATGTAAAAAAATCTTCATTATTTTGTAAATTACATTTATATCAGGGGCCATATCTAAAGGTAATTTTTTGAGTACTTAGAAATTTCGTAAAAAAATACATATATTTAATATATAATATGATATTTATGCAGGTAAAAATATACCAAAATATCACAAATTCTATAGGGAACAAGAATATATATAGATAGGGCAGCTTACGCTTCGGATATGTCTTCAAAATGGCCGCCAACCACACTGACTCAGACTCCCTAATCTGCCACTTGAAATGTAGGAAGGGTATGTCAATTTCAAGGTGTTATTTACTAATCTAATTATTATTGGATATGCATAAAAATTGTATGGTGGGTTGCTGGATAATTGTCGATTATTTTACGACTATAAAATTAAAATTCTGACCCAAAAAAAATTTTTTGAAGGGAAATAAAATCGAAAAAAAAAAATGTAAAACAATATAATATTTTAGCTAAAAAAATTTGATGATATTCAATAAAAAAAAAGTAAACAAAATTTTCCGACAAATAAACATCTAGAGGAATCATTACTCTGTGATAGTTCCTTAGTACGTAGTAATTTTGAAAGAATTGGGAAAAAACGAAAAAATGGCAATCACCGGAAAATCGAACACATACCTATATATACGCCATATCTGGCTAAAAAAAAGATAGGCATGGGTAGCCAGATCATCTAGAAACACTTTCCAACACTATAAAAATATAAGTTTTGCGACACTACTTGCCAATTCCTTACGGTAACATGACTAAGCGAAAAAATGCAAAACAAATAAAAAGGGGCACGCGCGGAAAAATGGCTAACATTCTAATATACGGCATTTCAGAAAAAAAAAATTCAGCCACGTGCTAGGCAAACCATCAAGGCACATTTTCCGACAAATAAACATCTAAATGAATCATTACTCTGTGATAGTTCCTTAGTACGTAGTAATTTTGAAAGAAATGGGAAAAAACGAAAAAATGGCAATCACAGGAAAATCGAACACATACCTATATATACGCCATATCTGGCTAAAAAAAAAAAAAGATAGGCATGGGTAGCCAGATCATCTAGAAACACTTTCCAACACTATAAAATTATAAGTTTTGCGACACTACTTGCCAATTCCTTACGGTAACATGACTAAGCAAAAAAATGCAAAACAAATAAAAAGGGGCACTCGTGGAAAAATGGCCATTCTAATATACGGCATTTCAGAAAAAAAAAATTTCAGCCACGTGCTAGGCAAACCATCAAGGCACATTTTCCGACAAATAAACATATAAATGAATCATTACTCTGTGATAGTTCCTTAGTACGTAGTAATTTTGAAAGAAATGGGAAAAAACGAAAAAATGGCAATCACAGGAAAATCGAACACATACTTATATATACGCCATATCTTGCTAAAAAAAAAATAGGTATGGGTAGCCAGATCATCTAGAAACACTCTCCAACACTATAAAAATATAAGTTTTGCGACACTACTTGCCAATTCCTTACGGTAACATGACTAAGCAAAAAAATGCAAAACAAATAAAAAGGGGCACTCGCGGAAAAATGCCCAACATTCTAATATACGGCATCTCAGATAAAAAAAAAGACATGCACGTGTTAGCCCAACCATCAAGGCACACTTTCTAACGCATAAACATGAAAAAAAATCAATAATATACGGCAATTCCTTACTACGTAGTAAATTTTTACAAATATTGAAAAAAAACAGAAATTGGCAACCGCAGTTAAATACCCAATATACCAATAACTACGTCGTATCTGACAAAAACAAAATCACGCATGGGTAGCCAGATCATCTAGACACACTTTCCAACACTAAAAAAGCAAAAGTTTTACGACACTATTTCGCAATATCTTACGGAAAAATGACTTGGCAAAAAAATGAAAAAAAATGAAAAAGGGGTACTCGCGGTAAAATGCCCGACATTCTAATATACGGCATCTCAGATAAAAAAAAAGACATGCACGTGTTAGCCCAACCATCAAGGCACACTTTCTAACACATAAACATGAAAAAAAAATGAATAATATACGGCAATTCCTTACTACGTAGTAATTTTTACAAATATTGAAAAAAAACAGAAATTGGTAACCCCAGTTAAATACCCAATATACCAATAACTACGTCGTATCTGACAAAAACAAAGTCATGCATGGGTAGCCAGATCATCTAGACACACTTTCCAACACTAAACAAGCAAAAGTTTTACGACACTATTTGGCAATATCTTACGGAAAAATGACTTGGCAAAAAAATGAAAAAAAATGAAAAAGGGGCACTCGCGGTAAAATGGTCCTCGTGGTGATGAACGACATTTTAACTAAAAAAAAAATCATGCACATGGTAGCCAAACAATCCACCAAGACTTTCCACAACTGATAACCTATACAAGTTGCACCATTCTACGACAATTTCATAATACGTAATAACTTTGATAATTATGCAAACTACCTTAGAAGGGTAAACTCGGTCGCGCTCGACCCCGACGCGTCTCGGAAATCGGGGAAGGAGTACAGCTACAGCAATGCACATCTGGACACTACTAGAGCGTGTAGGGGAGACACCTCCTGCAGGTCGATCACCCACAAATTCAGTCACGGGGGTGAGTCACGTGAGAAAAACCTGTTTTTTTTTGACGCTCGGGGTCGCGAACGACCCATCGTACCTATCCAGGGTTAAACACTTCGTGGTAGCTGCAGGTAGTGTGTTAAAACCTGCTGCTTAGTGCTGCGATGAACAGTGAGTTATATGAGACTCTAACTCTAAGGGTGTCTGTGTTGACCCTAGTGCACAACATAGTGAAAATAGTGTCACCGTGGTGACACTACGGACTTTTCTAAATATACTAATGTTAAGTCACATAGACTAAACACTTGTGCCACGTGTTTCAAACATGAAGTGTATCTAAGACATTTTTAGAATGACATTACAATTCCTACGGAATTAACATGTGTGATGACAAGTTTTTCCTTTTCAGATACCACAACCATTTCTACTAATGTCCCAAGTCTATATAACTAATTTACATTCTATTACAATCTACATTTAATACCTTTATGTAAGCTAATTCTTATTTATTGCCAATAAATGAATTTGCTGTTTTTGTGCGTCTCATTTCGCCCTAACATTGTAATAAAAAACTGTTTGAGAGTTTTACTATCCCTCTATTCTGTATAAAATAATTGAACAATAGAAGTCTATCATTCTTCTGCTTAAACAAACTCATCTAGACCAAGGTAATATGTTCCAACACGTTATACTTACCTTACCTATTACCTTGCTCTGGGACCGGCAGGTACTTCTTGATGCTAGGTGAGTTCCATTCATCATGCAACTTCGAGACTTTCCATAAGTCCAATAGGACTCATCCCTGCTAGGGGGCCAGGAAGCAGTAACATAGTACATGCTCAACTGAAGTGACATATACCGGTAATGTCACAGGTCTCTTGGGTCATTAGACCTAAGGAATATTGTCTAGAAGTCGAAGGCACTACCTAGGGGAAAAAAGCCACGATACATTAATGCTCTGGTACACTTCCATAAGGACGACATGGCCTGAGCCCAAAAAACGGATTTTGAGCGAAGCGATAAAAGGGATTTAGACGAAGGAAAAATTTATTTCTGGGCGAGAGACCTGTGCCACCCAGTGAAATGCTCCTTTAGCACCATTTCTAAGGTATATAACTGCTATATATTACCAGAGAAAAAATTGCATAGGAATGCCAGGTTGAACCCAGCTCGCTCACCTATATAAGGTGTCGATATAATACTGGGGCGTGATAATTCACAACCAGAGGTCTCGCACCATTTAGATATCTCCTCTTCAAAATCCCCGCCACAGCGAGGTGCCGATCAACACTACTACCACCCACGTCAGTGACGTCACTCCTCATAGCACCCAAGGTTGGGGCCCATGTTGGGAGGGAAGTCAAGGGAGGGTTCACTGGGCGGCACAGGTCTCTCGCCCAGAAATATATTTTTCCTTCGTCAAAATCCCTTTTCTGGGCTCCAAGCTGTGCCGCCCAGTGAAATTGTACAAGAGAAATGGTCCCAAAACTTGGAACAATACCTGAGGAAGTAAAATAAAATCCAAAATAACAGGTAAGAGGATAGCAAGACATAGTTGATTAAGATTCACTATGTTCAGGAGGAATCACATTCCCTGCTGCCACTGTAGCAAAAATAAGGCTTCCAGAGGTTTTAAACAGTGGCGTTAAAATACTGTTGGAGACTTCCAGCCGTATATTTAGTAAGTCCAGCGAAGTTCATAGTAATTAACAGAGGTAGCTACAGCTCATATATCATGGACGTGAGGGAGTGATGTGGGGATGATTCTAGGTAGCCCGTTAATGAAATACAGAATCTGCTGTCTGATTCCTTTCAGGATGATGGTTCTTCATCTTCTCTAATGGATAAGGGCCCTGAGGACTGAATGGAAGATATGTTTAAGTAGGCTTCCAGAGTGTTTACTGGACATAAAGATAGGTCCTGCGGAAGTAGAACAATCTTCCAGGGGAACCGTCTGTCCTGGGGTCCTCATTTTTGCTAAAAATCTTTTGTCAGGGGAAAGGAGTACTTCCCCTGACGAGAGAAATTCAATATGACCTGGATCTCTAGACAAGGCTTAAAGTTCTGATATTCTGGTGCCAGAAGTCAGGTTCATTAAGAACAAGGATTTCCTAAACAATGGAATATAATGACAAGTCTCGTTAAGAGTGTCTGAAGCCAACTTAAGTACGTCATTCAGAAACCAGGAAACTGAGCTAGGGTGAGTTGATGGTTTCAATCTGGCGCAGGTTCTCGGGATGGATGAGAAGTATGAATCTGTAAGGTCAATATTAAAACCAATTGTAAAATCTTCTTCAAGGCTGACTTAATTGTGGTAATAGTACAAGCCGCTAAGCCTGATTCAAATAAAATTCTGAAGAAGTTTACTGTCAGATTCATAGTCATCGTCTCAACCTTTGAGTCCCTTAAAAACTTGCAAGTTTCATAACAGCCGAATCATACTATCGAAGGGTGGAATCCCTCTTATCTGAGTCTAAAAATAGCATATTTGAGGATCAATATCTGCACCTCTTGAGCTGCAAATTTCATAAGTCCATAAAGTTAGGGCATTCTGAATTTTGAGGAAGCTAACACACTGCGAGTTGTACTACTTGTGTTAGTATTGGATTGGGGATCTGTCGAGGTGGAGACCCAGTTCCAACAGAAGGGGAAACCCATTGTTCTTGGGCCAGATGGGGGCTACTAGAGCAACTTGGCCTTTGAAAGTCCTGAGCTTGTCTAACACTTTCATCGACAGATTTATTGGTGGGAATAGGTAAATTCTCCCCCAAGTGTTCCAGACTAATGACATTGCGTCTGTGGCGTAAGCCCAAGGATTCGGGTTGGGGGCTACGTAGCACTCTAGTTTGTGGTTGGACTCTGTTGCAAACAGATCTATCTGGAGATCCGGAACCTGAGAAAGAATCCATCTGAAGGACTTTGGGTCTAGTGACCACTCCGACTCCAGCAGAGTTGTCCTCGAAAGTGCGTCCGCCACTAGCTATCTAGAACAAACCTGATATGTTGGTTTTTGGCTGGAGCTGGTTGCTTAAGGTAAAAAATACCGCTATGGCCTCTAAGACATTGATATGAAGTTGGCGGAATATTGTCGACCATAGTCCCTGGACTTTTTTGTACTGAGAGTATCCCCCCCCCCATCCTGTTAAGGAGGCGTCTGTGTGAATGACCAGCTTGGGGGTGGATATTGTAAGGAAACGGATTTGCCAGATTTTGACCTTTGTCCATGGTTGAAGTCTTTTCATCAGAATTGGTTGGAGTCGAGCCCTTTGTCTTGATATTACTCGTTTGCCCTGGAGCGCCATACTTGGCTTATATCTTTCAGTCTGGCCTTCAGTAGTATATCTGTTACTGAGGCAAACTGGAGGGCACCCAGGATTCTCTCTTGATTTCTCCTGGAAGACAATTTGTCTTTGAGAAAACGTATTGTGTTTTGCTATATCGTTCCTCTTGGCTGTTGGGAGACACAGAGTGTGGGAGCATAGAACCCACTGAATCCTAGCCATTGAAACTTGTCTTTGGGACCATACGAGATTTCTCGAAGTTGATTTGGAACCAAAACTGTTGTAAGAGATTATCACTCTGTAGTTGCTGTGAGGCAGTTCTTGCCTAGTTGAAGCCTAGAAACGGACGAAGATGCCTTGCTATCGGAACATGATAGCAAACGTCTGCAAGATCCATAGAGGAGGTGATGGCCCCACAGAGAAGCAAGGTCCGCATCTGAGAAACGGTCAGCATGTGAAACTTAACTTGTCGCATTGAATGTAAGAATTCAGAAGTGACAGGTCCAGGATTACTCTTCGCTATTCTGAGTCTTTCTTTGGCACGCTGAACAAGCGACCCTGAAATTACAAGCGATTTACTTCCTTTATTGCCTTCTTTTGCAATAGATCGTTTTCATATAAGACTAGCTCGTCCGTTGGATGTTTCTATC
>NC_090732.1:77520389-77595389 GCF_036898095.1 Palaemon carinicauda | reverse complement strand
TAAAATAACAACTGCCCCGCGAGAGTCCCACTCAAACTAAGCGATAACTAGACTAGATGGTAATCGCAATAATTATTAATAAGATCAATATATAATATCAATAATATAATAATATAAACCTTAATGCGGTAGCGAAACCAACTAGACCGTGCCCGAAGGCAGGCTTGCCAACCGAGTTCAAAACTGTGATACGTAGTATATCATCAAAACATCAAAATAATATCCAAAGCACAATGATGAGGTGTAATCGGTGAGAAAAACCTCCAAAATAAGGTTCGAAACGAAAAACAATCAGTATGGAAGACCAATTGTAGTACGTTAAGAACGAGCGTTTGCGGTAGCAAGCCAGCAAGGGAGCCGCAAGCGGACTGACAAAAGGAAAAAATAAAACCTCAAATAAAATCAAAATTAATGGCAATGCTACCCCCAAAAGCTCAAAACTCATAGATCTGGTACTTAACTTAGATGGAGAGACCAGGGAATCCGCCATCTGCACAAAGAAATGAGATATGAACGAAAACACCGAAGAGAAAAATATGCAAATGTTGATAAAAATATGTGCTATAAAGGAGTGTAGTCACTGACGTTGGTTGTAGTAGTGTTGATCGGCACCTCGCTGTGGCGGGGATTTTGAAGAGGAGATATCTAAATGGTGCGAGACCTCTGGTTGTGAATTATCACGCCCCAGTATTATATCGACACCTTATATAGGTGAGCGAGCTGGGTTCAACCTGGCATTCCTATGCAATTTTTTCTCTGGTAATATATAGCAGTTATATACCTTAGAAATGGTGCTAAAGGAGCATTTCACTGGGCGGCACAGGTCTCTCGCCCAGAAATCTATTTTTGGGTGAGATAGCCATGTCGTCCTCATGGACCCGCCCTTTATTCTCTATTAGGCCTTTGCAAGCCCCCTCCCGATCTTACTGTATCATGGGGGCTGGTCTTAACACCAAAAGGAATGGAGTTCGCGGCGGTGATGACGTCAGCCAAGATGGCATCGCTTATGACGTCATCCGAGTACCCATAACAGTAACGGAGGAGGAGAACTTTGTAACGGCTCCTCCCATATCTTGCCACCAACTTCCCCCTCGAAGCGTAAACGCTGTATGGGGTGCAGATAGCTATGTGGCATGTCAAGAATACGTCCCCTGTTATTATGCGATATCCTAAAGGGAAACCTTAAGGGTACTCGTGCCAGAAGTTAGAATTCTGGAAACCTTTAGTTTAATTCTCTTGGAATATCCACTGTAGTCATATATACCCTAAGGAAGCTACTAAAGGAACCTTCCATCAGGACGACATGGCTATCTCACCCAAAAATAGATTTTTCGCTTCGCTCAAAATCCGTTTTTCCCTCCCCCTCTGTCCTTTAGTGATGGCCTAGCCATCGTATCTCTTTGAGCTGTTGTCCTGCAATCTCAGCGTTTGCCGGTGGGTTGTTGGGCCGGCCGGACTCCTACTCAGCAGCTGTTGTCTGACTGCCTGCGGCTAGCCGGCGGCCATGTTTACTACAACTGCCGGCGGCTATGACGGCTGCCGGTGGCTATGCAGGCTGCTGGCAGCCATGTCATCTGCCGGCGGCTGGCGGCTGCTGGCAGCCATGATGGCTGTTGGGGAGAAGTCTTCTGTCACCAAGGTTCTTCAGTCCTCCCTTGGACTGCTGGCCACAAGTGCTATTGTTGGGGTACTAGCCTGTCCGGCGGTATGCCGACTGGACCGGCACAGACAGGTGCTGACTCAGCTGGCAGTATGCCGACTGTACCAGTGCTGCCGGGTGCTAGCCTTCCGGCCATATGCTGGCCGGATCTTGCCGGCGATGGTACTGGTGGCTGGATGGAAGCCTGAATGTTACATTCTCCCCTTCCATTTGAACCTTCTTCCTGGAGAAAGGCAGTAAATTAGATATTTACATACTTAATTAGTGTATACATACACAGTAATAAGGCAGCCTTCACTCCATGCTGTCTCTCTCTCTTTTAGCTAGCATGTTGGCCGGACTGTGCCGGCAGGGACTAGCTATGCCAGCTATATTACAGTATATGTTTATACAAGTAGTCAGTACTGTATATTTGCAGTATAGGATATACTGCAGATAGAAAACTATTGTATATATTATAGTAGTTATCTTCCAATATATCTTGGATATCTTTGCCCAGGTGTTTGCTGAGACCAATCCTATATTGAAAGAATAGAATTTCTTCAATATTCTGATTAGAAATCAGTTTACATTTTACCTTACAATATTAAATAAATTAAAGGGCCGGTGGTAGTACACTTCTATCCTTAAAAGGTTAGAAGCCTTATCCTTGAATTTCCCTGATCAGGAAACTATGATTTTAATATTGAAAGGGAAGGCCACAGCAAATGGGCTGGGTAGGATACACAAATATATGTTTTTTATATTTCCTAGTCCAGTCGGCGTTATGCCGGTTGGACCGTGCCATCAGATGCTAGCCATAATGGCAGCACACTGGCTGAACTACAAGATATAATTATACAGTAGTCGGTATCTGGCAGTATAGTATATACTGCAAACAGAAAACTATAGTATGATTATACAATAGTTAATTTCTAACATATCTTGGGTACCCTTGTGCGGGCTTCTGTTGAGACCGTTCCTATATTGAAAGAATAGAATTCCTTCAATTCTCTGATTAGAAATCAGTCATCCTTACCACAGAGTGTTAAATAATAAAAAGGGGCAGTGGCATTGTACACTTTTTCTGCCCCTAGGGGTTAGATCCCTTTCGTTAGAGTTGCCTTGATAAAGGAATCTCTTTATAGTTAATACTGAGGGGAGGTAACAGCATTTGCTTGCAAGGGATGCACAAGTATGTGTCTCCCACTATCCCTTTCTAGCTTACTATCCTAAGCTATTTTAGTTAAAAGATGACTTTTACATATTGCTTATCAGTGAGATAATCAATTGTATTCTCATTCTGCTTTCCTTTCTTTACAGGAGGAACCCCAGATGACATGTGTTGCAGTCTTCTGCAATATCAAGAGTAAGCACTTTTACAGTCATAATACATGCAGGTTTCATACCCCCTGCAATATTATTTCTGAATCCCTACATTATTGGAACCCCCAAGTTTGCACTATATGTCGGACCTTAATGTCCGAGGGTTTCGATAATCCCAAGTCGATGGAGTCTAGGGATGCAGCTCGTAAGAAACTACGCAATTGGGTAAGAGGGTTCCAGAAAATCTCTCCGGTACCATACCTACCTAATGATAGGATGCGTAGCTTACTATTCCCGAAAGCAAGTAGGGAAATAGTGGAGCCCCAGGCACGATTCGCACCTCCCTGCGTCCAGATAGCCTTTGGGACGGAGGGCAGAAAGCCCCCACGGGAAGAGGTGGACAATGTTGTGTCGGAATTGCTTCCGTCTGTGCCGGCTCTAGTGCCGTTAACCTCGACATCTTCACCTTCTACCCTTCTATTAAACAAAATGGACCAGTTACTGGCCCATATGAAGGGTCTAATGGAAAACTTTCGCAAACAAGGCGAAAAGGAGGAAGCGAAATTCAAGATAGAGCTCTGTAAAGCTCCACTTATCGCTCCCAAAGGGTCATACAAACGACCCAGAGAACAAGACCTTCCGACATGCTCCAAAACCAATCCCTGGAGGTATGCGGAGCATATGCCGATTTTAGACGTCAAACTCTACATCTCGGAGAAGATGGGTGCTGTTCCTTTAGACGAAATCCAGTTTTGGCCAAGCTTTAACGCTTTCCCTGATAAGGCACAGGCTATCTTGTCAAGTAGCCTGAGAAAGGTGGGTTACTCGGTGTCGAAAGTGTTCACACTAAGTAACAGACACCCTACCTTTCTTGCTCTTGCTTCAATATCATTCCCCTTTACGTGGAAGGCATTTAAATCTGTTGCCAAGGCAGTGAAGGCAGGCAAACCATGTCCTGCAATTGAGGAGTGCAAGCCTCTGTCACCAGCCTTTCCCATGCAGGAGAAGGATTGGAAGGAAGTCCACTTAATCTTTTCGGTAGGGAAACTACACGCGGATGTCGCTAGATGACAGTTTTGCGAGAATATCCCTAAACTTTCTGAGTTTCTTTTGTGCAAGGAACAAGAGACAAAGGAGAGACTTGCAGCCTCCCTATCCCTACATAACTGCATAGAGTTGTGTTCAGCCCATCAAAGTACCCTAGACATGCTCATGGTCTTGGCCAAAATGCATATGGCCACCTTAGTAAAAGACCTTTATGCCTTTATGAAGGCTAGGAGAGCCTGTAGGGAGTTTTTGTTCGCTGCTGCAACAGTGAAACATGAAACCAGGAAGGTAATATCTTCCAACATCTGGGGGTAGAGACCTCTTTCCAAACGAGGTGGTTAGAGAGGTGATTAAGAAAGCCACCACGGAGAATATGGGACTTCTCTAGAAGTGGGGCATCTTTTCAAAGAGAAAGTCTTCCACGGATGTGGGTCCCCAACCTAAAAGGAAGACGGAAAAGTCTAGAAATTTTCCTCGGGCTGTTCAACAATATTCCACAGTTTCGATGACCGCGGTGTCACAGGCAGGCGGTCAAAGATGTAAACCTTCTGATCAGTCGAAGCAAAGAGACGATTCTGATGGGAGGGGGGTTCCTTATGGATTGCTGGACCTTTGATCCTTGGGTCCAAGGCCTAATCAAGATGGGACTAGGATGGAAAACAGACATGCCTCCACCATCATTTCCTCAACTCTTCCTACACTCTAACCCCATCCTGAAAGAGTATACCTTAGAGCTCAAGAGCATTCAGGTGGTAAGGAAAGTATAGTCCATCGAATTCCAGGGAAGGCTGTTTGGTGTTCACAAGAAGGACTCAAGAAAACTCAGAGTCATTCTGGACTTGTTACCACTCAACAAGTTTAACTAAAACAGCTAGTTCAGAATGTTAATCCTTCTGAACATAAGGACCCTACTTCAAAAAGAGGTGTTCACAGTCTTGTCAGACCAGGAAGATGCCTATTGGCATCTTCCAGTCAGTCGCCCCCTCTCCTCCTACCTAGGATTCAAGTTACAGAGGATAACGTATGTCCTAGGAAAGATACTCGTCGGACTAAACACAGTCCTAAGTATCTTCACAAAATTGGCGGACACAGTCACGCAAAAACCAAGCCTAGAAATGGTTCAGGTAACAAAGTACCTGGATGAAAGGCTGGTGTGGGCAGCACCCTAAGTGGCTGGTCTATGAGCATCCAAGGAAGTGATCCGGTTCCTGGAACATCGGGGATGCAAGATCAACTTCAAGAAGTCTCGATTCTCTCCAGCTCAGAGGCTTCAATGGTTAAAAAACCATCGAAACCTGTGGTCACACCGGCTCTCCTTTCCCTTAGGGATGTAAAAAGAGATCGCAGGGTCGGTCAAGAGACTATGGTAATCAGTCAGGATTCCAAGGCGCTAACAGGAAAGAGTTCTGAACTCCCTCCAGTTCGCAATAGTGACAGACCCAGTGCTAAGAGCACAGCTGAAAGATGCGTTAAGAGTCTGGAGAAGATACGCATCAAACGCTCGAAGAGATCTAAAAGGACCGATATCGGTCTTTCCTTAATCGCTTCCCTAACAATGGTCAAAGGCCAAAAGCCTATCGAAGACCATGCCCTTGCAACTATCTCGACTATTGAAGATCATCCGCATGGATGCCTAGTCGGAAGAATGGGGTGTTAACCCCCATCAGAGGAAAATCCAAGGGATTCGGTCATTTCTATCCAAAGCCATGTTAGTCCTGTCGTGGTTGGGGAAACTCTCTCCACGCAGATCAGACCACCTCAGGCTGATCTGGGACATCGAAGCGATAATGAGACATTGGAACCGACAAGGCTAGAGAGCGTCTTATATAGTTTAGGTGATGTTAACCATCCCTTGCCTAAATATAGTTTAGGTGATGTTAACCATCCCTTGCCTAAAAGGATAGCACCTATCAGCAGTTCATGTACAATTGATCCGCAATGTGACAGCGGATGTTCTACTTGGGCGCAAGCCGATAGAGTTAGAATGGTCCACAGACACAGACCTATTCTCTCCCAGATGGGAACAAGTCCCCGAGGTGCAGATCGACCTCTTCGTCACGAGCGTCATCAAGAAACAAAGTGAGCCCTCGATACTTCGCGGTTCGACTCGCGGATTCACGACTTCGCGGATTTTTTTTCATAACGCATGTATATACATATATCGTGGATTTTCCGGAAATTTCGAAAATAGCCGCGATATATGAAGACCCTAAATATTTCGTTAATTCCATTGATAATTAGTAATATCTGCTCTTACTGATGGTTCATTGCATTACATATGA
Organism: Palaemon carinicauda; assembly: GCF_036898095.1. Classification (NCBI taxonomy): domain Eukaryota; kingdom Metazoa; phylum Arthropoda; class Malacostraca; order Decapoda; family Palaemonidae; genus Palaemon; species Palaemon carinicauda. The sequence continues at coordinate 77,589,095 of NC_090732.1, read as the reverse complement.
CATATAATTCAGTACAGAAAGAAATAAAACACGAAAAGAGAATATGATCATACAATAATTCAGTATACGTAGTAAAATTAAATCGAACATGAAACGCAAATCAGATGCAGTCTGACTTTGTCATATTTGAATGGTGTAAAGCTGCTGATGGCTACTACTACAAATGTAATGGATGTGCATCTTTTCCATGAATCTTTTATATATATACGTACGTAGTACTGCATCCAATAATATTCTTTGTTGCAAAAATCACATCTCGAATAAGTGTACATATCCTACAACAAAACAAGCGTAAAATAGCGTACGTAAAGCATACTGTATATAGTACCTTGTATTTGAATTTGTAACTACTACGTAGCATGTAAGACGGACTGTGATTGGTTCCAGTGCTGATGGATGACGAATCAGCTCCCAAGTTTTATAATCTAGCCTGTGATTGGTGTTTTGACCGCTTCTCCGATCCGCAGCATCTTCTCGCGGCCACTTTGTTTGCCGCTCTCTCGCCGGGTAGATGCTGCTACGTTACTGTGTAACTTTAATCTGTGCTGTGCGTGACTGTTTGAAGTTGAACTTTTTGTTGAACTATTTGTTTAACCCCTACAATGGCTCCCAAGTGTTCTGCTTCTACTAAGGCTGGTAGTGAGCCTAAACGCCACCGAAAAATGATGACGATTGCTGTGAAGGTGACACTTCTCGATATGTTGAAAGAAGGCAGAAGTTACGCGGCCGCAGCCCGCCATTTTGGAGTGAATGAATCCACCGTTCGCTACATTAAGAAGGACGAGGCAAAAATTAGAAAGACGGCTGCCATCACCTTTAGCAGGTCAGCGAAGCGAGTTGTTACTGCTCGTAATAAAACGATCGTCCGTATGAAAGGTGCTTTAGCAGTCTGGATTGCCGACTGCCGGAAGAAGAACATAACCTTGGATACGAACACCATCCGAACCAAGGCTTTGGGTTTGTATGAGAATTTTGCGGCAAAGGAACCTCAAGACGACGATGGCGACCATGCTGAAGAAGACGAAGATGATGTACTAGATGAACCTCAAGCAGGGACTTCCACTGATTCCCAGCCTCAGAAACAACGTTTTTCCGCCAGCAAAGGATGGCTCGCGAAGTTTCAGAAACGCTTCGGCCTGAAAAGCGTTTCCCTGCATGGCGAGGCTGCTTCCGCTGACACTACCGCTGCTGAAACTTACGCGAATGAGACATTTAAGAACATTATCACTGAAGGTGGATACAAGCCCGAACAAGTGTTTAATATGGATGAGACCGGCTTGTTTTGGAAGAGAATGCCGTTGCGAACTTTCCTGTTCAAAGAAGAAGCCAAGGGCTCTGGCTTTAAAGCATTCAAAGATCGTGTTACCCTCGTGATGTGTGGCAATGCTGCTGGATTTTTGCTAAAGCCGGGGCTTATTTACAAATCGAAAAACCCTCGCGCTTTGAAAAATAAAAATAAGAATCTCCTTCCCGTGTACTGGATGCATAATCCAAAAGCATGGATTACGAAGATGCTGACCTCCAACTGGTTCCACCAGTGTTTTATCCCGCAAGTCAGTAAATATCTCTTAGAGAAGGGCTTGCCATTTAAGATCCTTCTCCTTATGGATAACGCTGGTGGACGTCCACGCAACTGATCTGTCGCATGAGGGCATTCAGGTTGAGTTCCTGCCACCCAACACAACGTCATTAATTCAACCGATGGACCAGGGGGTTATCAGGGCGTTCAAGGCCCTCTACACGAAGAATACCTTGGCGGACCTCGTTGCGTGTGTGGATGCTGCCCAAGATGATGAGGATGAAACATTCAATTTGAAGGCGTACTGGCGGAAGTACACAATAGCCACTTGCCTGCAGAACATCCAGAAGGCACTGAAAGAAATGAAACCTGCTACTGTTAATGCGAGCTGGAAGAAGTTGTGGCCCCAGATTGTTTACGATGACGAGGGATTTACACCTGCTGAGATTCAACACTCTGCAATACGGAAATCTGTGCAGTTGGCTGTGATAATTGGAGGTGACGGGTTTGGCGACATGACAACTGAAGACGTCGACGAGTTGTTGGACTGCCATTCTCAGCTGCTAACTGACACAAACCTCGAAGACCTGACGAAATCAGCCAGTGAAGAAGACAGTGAAACACAGGAAAAGACCCAAGAAAATGTTGAAGAAACGGGCTTAACATTAGAACGGCTTGCCAAGCTCTGCAACCTTGCGAAGGAGTTGAAAGAATTGTCGCAAGAGTGGGACGAGGATATGGTTTGTTCTATGCAATTCTGCAACAAAATCGATGAAGACATGACTCCCTACAGGATGCTCTTCGAGCAAATAAAGAAGCAGCGGCAGCTACTTCCGATCACAATGTTCTTCCAGCCTTGCAAAAAAGAGCCAGTTCCTCGTGCTACTATGCCTTCGGAAGAAATTGAAGAAGTGTCCCAGGAAGAAGTTGAAGAGGTGTCCCAGGAAAAGACACCTCCGTCTGAAGAGACATAAAATACTATCATTGGCTGCACAGTAGAAGACATCATCAGCTTCATCATCATCATTTCTACTGTGCAGCAAATTCATCGCCATCATCATTCAAGTTTTTCTTCAACTTCTTTCGTGGTGAGTACAGTAACAATCTTTATTTTTTTATACTACAATATTCTAACATTTTAATTTCTGGGCTCGGACCCGTGCCCCCCAGTGAAATGCTCCTTTAGCACCATTTCTAAGGTATATAACTGCTATATATTACCAGAGAAAAAATTGCATAGGGGTGCCAGGTTGAACCCAGCTCGCTCACCTATATAAGGTGTCGATATAATACTGGAGCGAGATAATTCACAACCAGAGGCCTCGCACCATTTAGATATCTCCTGTCAAAATCCCCGAACAGCGAGGTGCCGTTCAACATCCTACTACTACTAGCAATCCCACGCCAGTGACGTCACTCCTTTTATAGCACGCAATTTGCTAGCCGTTTTTTACCTTGTGTGTGAATTTCGCTGGCTTTTTCTGGATTTACCTCAAGATGTCGGACTCCACTGTCCCTCCATCTAAGTTAAGTACCAGATCTATGAGTTTTGAGATTTTGGAGGAGGCCTTGCCCCTTTTTGTTTATATTATTCAGCTTTATTATTCACGACCTTGCGTGGGTCTCTCGTAGCGCTCGGCTCCCTCCTCTCTCTCTCTCGTTCGTTCTTAACGATTTTCAATAAGTCCTCCATACTGATTGTTTCTCGTTATGAACCTTACGGATATGTTTATTATAGTGTTATTAGCCCTTCCGCGTGATCATATCAATCGTGGGTCTGGCAGGTTGGTATACCTGCTTTCGCCCCACTCCTAGCCTCCTCCCTCCGATACCCCACCCCAGGGTTCCCTCCCTCTCTCTCTCCCGATCGAGTTTGAGTCACTTTATAGCGCGATGTACCCCTCCCGGGGGCATCCGCTTTGCACGGGCGGTTCCCGTTGATCTGTGAGGCATACTATTATTATACATTGACGTACATTACTTGCTCTTTCCACTACTCTACCCGGTCGTAGTCGTTTTCTTTCCGTCGCTCGTTTGGCCAACGATTGGCGGGAAGTTTTCGGCTCGTTCCTTGGTACCTTGTTATGTTATATTATTTATTAAGTTTTGTACACGCTACTCCCCCGGTCCCGCACGTCACGGACCCGTTAAAGATCCATTTCCCCCTCTAGTGTCACGCACCTCACGGACCTTATATAGATATACAGTACAGTATATATATATTAAGATTTCATTACGGGATCCCCGGAAGTAGCTTTTATACATTACCATCCGGTCGAGTTGTTTAGTTGCGCCTCCAGAGCCAACGTTACTCTTTCTTACTTGGATTAACTTTATATTAGTCACATATATATATTATATATACATCCTTGTTCTCGACCTTCCCTTCCCTCTTTTGATATGATCACGGTTACGGTCTGACTTGATTTCAATTCCTTTTACAATCAAAATAGTTATTTTGGTATTGATATTTAAGCAATCCGGACCCCCCGGGTCCCGATTTGCTTGCATTCAATATACTTTATGGCTATATATAAAAGATTTATATCATGATATTGACATATATATACGTAGATATTTAAGCTCCGGGCCCTCCGGGCTCCTAATTGGCTTTCATTTAAGATACTCATCTATCTTTTGTCTTACAGACTGTACGTATATAAAACATTATTATCATGATATTGATATCACTTAAGCACCCGGGGCCCCCGAGCCCCTATTTGCTTTCCTTCAGGATTCCTAATGTATATATAGAAAACATTTTTATCATGATATTGATATATATAAATCTTTTATCATGATCTTGATATCATTCAAGAACCCAGGGCCCCCGAGCCCCTATTTGCTTTCATTCAGGACTCCTGATTTATATATTTATAAAACATTTTTATCATGATATTGATATGTAAATCTTTTAGCATGATATTGCTATAATTTAAGAATCCGGGGCCCCCGAGCCCCTATTTGCTTTCATTCAGGATTCCTGATGAATATATATAAAACATTTTTAGCATGATAGAGATATATATATATATATTTTAGGCACCGGGGCCTCCAGGCCCCTAATTTGCTTTCCTTTGAGATACTCATGTATCTTTTATTTTACAGACTGTATGCTGTGCAATGACGGCATGTGCCGCTGTCATCTATCAACCCTGCGGCCATGACATGTGTCATTCACACTCCCACTGTTCTGTCCGAGTGGATGACTTAGCTGTATGGCATCCAGACGCTTGTGTAGTCTGCTACACAATGACCTCCTCTCTAACATCCGACTCGGTGAGTGCATTTTCATTGATACAGACTTGTAGGGAGTTACCATTAATTTTAAATATTAATTTTAAGGTCACTAGTCCTCTGGACTTCCCGCATGCCTTTCACTTAGTGTCTACGAAGTCCTTGGACTTCTTCACTTTTCTTTGGCACAAATATCCCTCGCTAATAGTCTGTTCTCTTTCAGTGCTCACAACTTGAGAAAGATACAGCTCGGGCTACCCTCAAGATCTGGATTGACGGGCTCGCCCACAACGTGAAGGCCACACAGCCTTATATCCTCTCTGAGGAATGGTGTTCCCGTCTCTATCCCCATGCTAAAACTTCACCTGCGGTCCCCAAAGAATTGGCGGATCCTTTCATCGAGAGGTTCGAATCCCTTCTTCCGGCCCCGGACCAAGAAGAGACGGGCGGCACCCTAACTGAAGACGTCTCTACTCTCAACCTTAAATATCTACGTATATATATGTCAATATCATGATATAAATCTTTTATATATAGCCATAAAGTATATTGAATGTAAGCAAATCGGGACCTGAGGGGTCCGGATTGCTTAAATATCAATACCAAAATAACTATTTTGATTGTAAAAGAGCCATGGGTTCCACAATCGTGAGGTGACGTAGGTGAGTCAGGTGGTTCCCGGGCTAAGATTCCTATCCCTAGCCCGGCTTTCTCTTCTCCTTCAGAACACTCTTATTTTCGAGGTTTTCCGGGGACAACTGGGACTGGTCTCAGTCCCCTGCCTGTTATCCCCAAGGTGAAGGCTCATCGTAAGAATTTATAGACGACCCACAAGGCTTCCAAAGACCACAGGTCTTCGAAATCATCAGCTTCGAAGGCTAAATCTTCCTCCACCAGTCTCTCAAGACCCAATTGCTGTGTTTTCAACCTCTCACGGAGTAGTCTCCATTCCGGCACCTGTTTCCCCCCCGGCGGAATCATCTGACCCGGTGGATTTTTCCGAGAAGATGTTTGCTCGTTTTGAGTCGATAATATCATCTCATACGCGACAATCACAAGAGAGAATAACTTATATGGAGAGCCTAGTTCAGGGACTCATGCGCTCGGGGCTGCCACCGCCACAACAGCAATACACCGTCCACGACGCCTCCAAGCTTCCTCCTTTCAATAAGAATAACCCTTGGAGGTTGGCATTGCATGCCCCCTTCTCGGAGGGTATGTTGTCAATCGGAGATTTCGGTACCCGGCCTCTTGCGGATTATGAATTCTACCCGCCGGGTCTTGAATTCCCCTTCCCGGGCTACGCTCGCCTCAAGGAAGAGGCTCTGATTCGATTGGATAAGGTCCCAAAGGAAACTGTTAATTTTCCTAAAGAACAGGCACAGTCTGTCTTGGTCCGCGTGTTCAATGAGTGGGATTGCGTGAACACAATGATTCCGGCCTACAAAAGTTCATATACTATGTTTGTGGCCGACGACCAGACCCCTACCCCATGTGCGACCAAGATCATAGGGACGGTCTTTCAGGCTATCAAGGAAGAGAAGCCTTTACCTCACCTCAGGGAGACCGTCTTACCCTCCCTTCTCTTTCCGGGAGACGGTGAATGTTGGCGTAACGCCCCAGCTACCTTCTCGGTAGGTAAGTTGAGCCTGGACTGTGCCTCGACGCAGTTCAGCGAACGGCTTCCCAAACTCCCGGAGTCTCTCATTAAATTGGAATATGAGTCGAGGTGTAGATTCAGCAGATCCCTTAATTCAGTTGCCCTTTCTGAATTGACTGTCGCCACTTACACCGAGGAGGACCTCCTTAAGGCCCTCACTAAGTCTCTTTTGCAAAACTTTATGGCTGACGCCTATGATTTTGCAACTGCCAGGACCCATTGTCGACGACACGTTCTATCCGAAGCCACGATTAGGGACGAACTTACTAGGCTCATCGAAGCTCCAATCTTGGGCCCAGATCTTTTCCCAGGGCACTTAGTGAACTCGGTCCTTAGCGAGGCAGCTAGGGCCAACCAAAACCTCAAGGTTAGGTGGGGCCTGGTTTCAAAGAGGGATATGAGCCTACTAGTACCCCAATTTGAGGTAGGAAGAGATTGAGGCCCTTCCAATCTTCCCAATTCAGGCAACCTCTGCAAGTGGTTCAACCAGTCTCAGTTCACGGAAGAACTACGTTCCTTCACAAAAGATCTGCTACTAAAGAATGCAATCCAAAGTATACATCGCTTACGATTTCACGGACGCTTGTTCAGCGTGCCAAAGAAAGGCTCAGACAAACGGAGAGTAATCCGGGACCTGTCTCGTTTAAATTCCCTCATTCGTTGCGACAAATTCCATATGCTTACCGTCTCGCAGGTGCGGACCTTACTTCCCCGTGGGGCCGTCACCACCTCCATCGATCTTACAGATGCCTACTATCACGTTCCAATAGCAAGGCATTTTCATCCTTTTCTGTGCTTCAAGCTAGGCAAACAAGCCTATGCATTCAAAGTGATGCTATTGGGGCTCAACATACCACCCAGAATCTTCACCAAACTAGCAGAGACAGTAATTCAAGAGCTTCGAACTCAGTGGATACAGGTAGTAGCCTATCTAGACGATTAGCTAATCTGGTCAGACAATGCCCAGATTTCCCGCGTAGCAACGAACAAAGTCCTCACCTTCCTTCGGCAACTGGGATTCCAAGTCAACCTCGAGAAATCCCTCCTGGTCCCGGAGACCAAGTTTCAATGGCTGGGACTACAAGGGGACCTGTGCCCCCATACGCTGTGCCTCCCCAAAGCCAAAAGGAAGGTGATAGGGAGTAATACAAAACAATTTCTCAGGGAAAAGTTGACCTTCTGAAGGAGCCGAGAGTGGATCCTAGGTTCTTTACACTTCTCCTCCGTGACAGACATCGTCCTGAGGTTCAAACTCAAGGACATAAACAGAGTGTGGCGCTCCAGAGCAACCGCAATACGCCGAGACAGACGTGTTCGCCTTTCCCCAACCCTGAGAAAAAGTCTGCAGACTTGGATGAAGATCAAGAATCTTTCCAAGTCGGTTCCTTTACAACACAAGAAAGTCCAAGGGTTATGGTCACCGGTCTTCCAACAAATGCACGTCAACGTCCTAGAGGCCATGGCAGTCTTCCTTACTTTAAAACATCTCAATCCAGCCAGAAATCTCCATATCAGACTGGTTCTCGACAGTGCAGTCATTGTACACTGCCTCAACAGAGGGCTCCAGATCAGCCCAAATAAACCACATCATGTTAAAGTTTTTCCCCATGGCAGCAATGCACAAGTGGCACCTGTCAGCAGTCCATCTAGCAGGAGTCCGGAATGTGGTAGAGGACTCACTTTCCCGGACGACTCCGCTAGAGTCGGAATGGTCACTAGCCAATCGATCTTTCCAGTGGATGCTATCTCCAGTCCCGGGTCTCCAGGTGGATCTGTTTGCGACGAAATCCAATCGCAAAATAGATTGTTACGTAGCCCCCAACCTGGACCCTCAGGCTTATGCCACGGACTCTATGATTCTAGATTGGAATACCTGGAAGACGATTTATCTGTTTCCTCCGGTGAATCTCCTGCTGAAAGTTCTGCACAAACTCAGATCCGTCAAAGGTCAAGTGGCTCTCGTAGCCCCCAACTGTCCCAGGAGCAATTGGTTCCCCTTATTGCTAGAACTAGGTCTCCGCCCCCAGCGGATTCCCAATCCGGTGTTAACAAAGACAGTGCAAACTCGCAATGTGTTCGCTTCCTCACGGATTCTGAATGCCCTAACCTTATGGACTTCATGAAGTTTGCAGCCCAATGAGGTGCAAACATCGATCCTTTGAATACTATTTTCCTGGAATCTGACAAAAGGGACTCTACTCTCCGTCAATATGACTCAGCTGTCAAGAAATTAGCTAAGTTCTTGAAAGATTCCCAAGTTGAGACAATGACGATGAACCTAACTGTGACATTCTTCAGAACTCTCTTCGAATCTGGCCTGGCAGCCAATACCATTACTACAATCAAGTCAGCCTTGGAAAAGATCTTCCATATTGGTTTTGACATTGATCTAACGGATTCATATTTCTCATCCATTCCGAGAGCTTGTGCCAGGCTAAAACCTTCAACTCGCCCTAGCGCAGTTTCCTGGTTTTTGAACGATGTTCTTAAGCTAGCCTCTGCCACCCCAAATGAACCCTGTAACTATATAGCATTATTAAGAAAGTCACTTTTTCTTTTGAGCCTCGCCTCGGGCTCCAGAATCTCAGAATTGTCAGCCTTATCTAGAGACCCAGGTCATATAGAGTTTCTCTCTTCGGGTGAGGTTCTTCTCTCTCCTAACAAAGTTTTCCTGGCTAAAAATGAAGACCCCCAAAACAGGTGGTCTCCCTGGAAGATTGTTCCACTTCCTCTGGATCCTTCCCTGTGTCCAGTTACCACCCTGAAAGCCTACTTAGGTAGAACTTCCACTACAACCACAGGGCCCTTATTTATTAGAGAACACGGAGGAACTATTACCCTTAAGGGAATCAGACAACAAATTCTTTATTTCATTAAACAAGCTAATCCTGCATCATTCCCACATGTCCATGATATTAGAGCTGTGGCTACCTCAATTAATTTTTTCCACCATATGAAATTTGATGAGCTCTCAAAATATACGGGTTGGAAGTCCCCTAAAGTTTTCAAGCGCTACTACCTAAAACCTTTAGAAGCTCTTAGATTTGCCACAGTAGCTGCAGGGAATATAGTTCCTCCTGAAGGTACTGAGTCCTAATCACAACGTCTTGCTCTGTCCTCTTTCCCTCCTGCCTGGCTTACCTGTTGTTCCTACCTGTTTTGTTACTATACACCCTTATGGTGTATTATTTTATTCAATTGTTCAATTTCACGAATTGTTTTCATTACACTTGTCCTTAATCCCCGAGCTGATTTTTTTTTGCATTTTTGATTACCAAGCTTGATTCCCACTATTCATATCTGTTGAATTCTACCTACGGGTTTCATTATTGATTGTTTACCATGTCTATTTATCACTGTCATATACATGTTGATCTATTTTTACGGGTTTCCACATCCCTCTTTTTTTTTATATTAACTCATCAGCTCTGTTATTTTGTGTTATTCCCTCTTCAGGTAGTTAGCCATATTGGGTCCCCATTCTCTGGTACGATTTCACTGGGCGGCACGAGTCGGAGCCCAGAAAAGGGATTTTGACGAAGGAAAAATCTATTTCTGGGCGAGAGACCCGTGCCGCTCAGTGAACCCTCCCGTCCTTCCCTAATTGGGCCCCAATCTGGGGTGCTATAAGGAGTGACGTCACTGGCGTGGGATTGCTAGTAGTAGTAGGATGTTGAACGGCACCTCGCTGTTCGGGGATTTTGACAGGAGATATCTAAATGGTGCGAGGCCTCTGGTTGTGAATTATCACGCCCCAGTATTATATCGACACCTTATATAGGTGAGCGAGCTGGGTTCAACCTGGCATCCCTATGCAATTTTTTCTCTGGTAATATATAGCAGTTATATACCTTAGAAATGGTGCTAAAGGAGCATTTCACTAGGCGGCACGGGTCTCTCGCCCAGAAATAGATTTTTCCTTCGCCAAAATCCCTTATTTGTGCCTGTTTTAGTTTAGGGTACTGTAGTACATGCATTAAGTGTTCTGTACATTAAAGGGTAGTTTGTTAACAGTACTACGTAAAGGGAAAGTTTTAAAAGTGAATATACATGTTATAACCTATCATATTTTTTTGTTTATTACATTTAAAACAATCTCTCTCTCTCTCTCTCTCTCTCTCTCTCTCTCTCTCTCTCTCTCTCTCTCTCTCTCTCTCTCTCTCTCTCTCTCTCTCTCTCTCTCGTACATTATCATTCGGTCATTAGCGGCAGTTTGTTATTATTGATTAAACGCCAAAAAAAAAAAGAAAAAATGTTTTCCTGCTTTGCTACACATGTAGGATTTTATATAGATACGGTAAATAATATTTGTGATAACATATTTACTAAAAACATTTAATATCATTATTTATCACTTTCATCATGCGGGTTTAATGCCTTTGTTTGTTTATTACGATCGAAGATGGAGCGTACAGTAAACGAATGGAAGGTTTCCGTTTCAGGCAGCGTCATAAAGAAAAACATTATATAAATGGCATTCATTTCATTTATTTGGAAGTCCTAAGAAAAATTAAGTAAAACATTGGTAATAACAAAATCAACATATAATCAATATAATCAATGCAAAAACTAACCTACACACAGTTGTGTAAATGCGTTTATTTCTTCATTATAATCAGAGATAAACGTAAACAAAACATTGGTTGTCATTTTTTATCGTGCTTTTTGGTGTGTTTAGGAAACGTATGATATAAAATCACCTTTAATATTTGTGCCTGTTTTAGTTTAGGGTACTTTAGTACATGCATTAAGTGTTCTGTACATTAAAGGGTAGTTTGTTAACAGTACTACGTAAAGGGAAGGTTTTAAAAGTCTGAATATACATGTTAAATAAATACGTAAATATGGTGTCCCTACTTCGCGGATTTTCAGCTATCGCGGTCGGGTTTGGAACCTATCTACCGCGATAAATGAGAGTTCACTGTACTTCGATATTTAGCCCCATACGAGGATCCTGTAGAGGAGATAACAGACACCATGTCTCTAGTATGGAAGGGATGGACTTAGGAATTCCTGTTCATCCCATCCAATCTCCTGCTGAAGGACCTCAATAGGCTGAGATCCTTCCAGGGAGGAGTAGATCTGGTGGCTCCCAAGTAGCCCAAGAGCAACCGGTTCCCTTTAGTGATGGAACTGAGGCTGAGGCTGGCTCAGAGGCTTCAATGGTTAAAAAAACCATTGAAACCTGTGGTCACACCGGCTCTCCTTTCCCTTAGGGATGTAAAAGGAGATCGCAGGGTCGGTCAAGAGACTAGTAATCAGTCAGGATTCCAAGGCGCTAACAGGAAAGAGTTCTGAACTCCCTCCAGTTCACAATAGGGACATACCCAGTGCTAAGAGCACAGCTGAAAGATGCGTTAAGAGTCTGGAGAAGATACGCATCAAACGCTCGAAGAGATCTAAAAGGACCGATATCGGTCTTTCCTTAATCGCTTCCCTAACAATAGTCAAAGGCCAAAAGCCTATCGAAGACCGTGCCCTTGCAACTATCTCGACTATTGAAGATCATCCGCATGGATGCCTAGTCGGAAGAATGGGGTGTTAACCCCCATCAGAGGAAAATCCAAGGGATTCGGTCATTTCTATCCAAGGACATGTTAGTCCTGTCGTGGTTGGGGAAACTCTCTCCACGCAGATCAGACCTCCTCAGGCTGATCTGGGACATCGAAGCGATAATGAGACGTCGGAACCGACAAGGCTAGAGAGCGTCTTATATAGTTTAGGTGATGTTAACCATCTCTTGCCCAAAAGGATAGCACCTATCAGCAGTTCATGTACAATCGATCCGCAATGTGACAGCGGATGCTCTACTCGGGCTCAAGCCGATAGAGTTAGAATGGTCCACAGACGCAGACCTATTCTCTCCCAGATGGGAACAAGTCCCTGAGCTGCAGATCGACCTCTTCGTCACGATCGTCATCAAGAAACTACCTCGATATTTAGCCCCATACGAGGATCCTCTAGAGGAGATAACAGACTAGTATGGAAGGGATGGACTCAGGAATTCCTTCTCATCCCATCCAATCTCCTGCTGAAGGTCCTCAATAGGCTGAGATTCTTCCAGGTAGGAGTAGGTCTGGTGGCTCCCAAGTAGCCCAAGAGCAACCGGTTCCCTTTAGTGATGGAACTGAGGCTGAGGCTGGCTCAGAGGCTTCAATGGTTAAAAAACCATCGAAACCTGTGGTCACACCGGCTCTCCTTTCCCTTAGGGATGTAAAAGGAGATCGCAGGGTCGGTCAAGAGACTATGGTAATCAGTCAGAATTTCAAGGCGCTAACAGGAAAGAGTTCTGAACTCCCTCCAGTTCGCAATAGTGACAGACCCAGTGCTAAGAGCAGAGCTGAAAGATGTGTTAAGAGTCTGGAGAAGCTCTGCATCAAACGCTCGAAGAGATCTAAAAGGACCGATATCGGTCTTTCCTTAATCGCTTCCCTAACAATGGTCAAAGGCCAAAAGCCTATCGAAGACCATGCCCTTGCAACTATCTCGACTATTGAAGATCATCCGCATGGATGCCTAGTCGGGGGAATGGGGTGTTAACCCCCATCAGAGGAAAATCCTAGGGATTCGGTCATTTCTATCCAAGCCCATGTTAGTCCTGTGGTGGTTGGGGAAACTCTCTCCACGCAGATCAGACCTCCTCAGGCTGATCTGGGACATCGAAGCGATAATGAGACGTCGGAACCAACAAGGCTAGAGAGCGTCTTATATAGTTTAGGTGATGTTAACCATCCCTTGCCTAAATATAGTTTAGGTGATGTTAACCATCCCTTGCCTAAAAGGATAGCACCTATCAGCAGTTCATGTACAATTGATCCGCAATGTGACAGCGGATGTTCTACTTGGGCGCAAGCCGATAGAGTTAGAATGGTCCACAGACGCAGGCCTATTCTCTCCCAGATGGGAAAAAGTCCCCGAGGTGCAGATCGACCTCTTCGTCACGATCGTCATCAAGAAACTACCTCGATATTTAGCCCCATACGAGGATCCTGCAGAGGAGATAACAGACACCATGTCTCTAGTATGGAAGGGATGGACTCAGGAATTCCTGTTCATCCCATCCAATCTCCTGCTGAAGGACCTCAATAGGCTGAGATCCTTCAGGGAGGAGTAGGTCTGGTGGCTCCCAAGTAGCCCAAGAGCAACCGGTTCCCTTTAGTGATGGAACTGAGGCTGAGGCTGGCCCTAGTACTGAACCCAGTACTATCTCAGAGGGTTCAGAAGTTAATTGCCTTCTATTTATCACAGAGAGCCCAAACCCTTCATTTCATGATCTTCTTGCCCTAGCTGTTAGGAAATGATTTGGGAACTCAGAAGGCAATATAGAATTCTTAGACGAATACAAGTCTAAGTCAACTAGAAGACAATATGAGTCAACTTAGAAAAAGTGGGTTGCTTTTGTAAAAGCAAAAGGACCGAAAGAAATTTCAATGAACTTCTGTCTGTCCTTCTTTGTCCACCTTCATAATCAAGGTCTGGCAGCCAACACGGTAGCTACGTGCAAATCAGCCTTGACTAGACCTCTTCTATATGCCTTTCAAGTGGATCTGGCGAATGAAATCTTTAACAAGATTCCGAAGGCATGCGCAAGGCTTAGGCCTGCAGCACCTCCAAAGCCCATCTCATGGTCTTTGGACAAGGTTCTACATTATGCCTCACCTGTGAACAATGATGATTGTTCCCTTAGGGATCTAACCCAAAAGGTTATTTTTCTGTTCACTATAGCCTCCGGGGCTAGAGTTAGTGAAATAGTAGCCCTATCAAGAAATGAGGGCCACATTCAGTTCACAGAAGTGGGAGAACTGAATCTCTTTCCTGATCCAACCTTTCTCGCTAAGAACGAGCTACCACTAAGAGGTGATGTCCCTGGAGAATCTGCCCTCTGAAGGAAGAAGTCTCTCTATGTCCTGTAGAGTGTCTAAAGGTCTATCTTCGTAGAACTTCAGACTTCAGGGGAGGACAGCTCTTTAAAGGAGAAACCTCTGGATCAAACTTATCCCTAAAACAACTGAGGACGAAAGCTCACCTACCTTATTCGCAGTGCAGATCCTGACAGTCATGATCCGAGGAAAATTGCTTCATCACTGAACTTTTTTCAGTATATGGACTTTGAGCGTCTTCGCTCATGTACTGGATGGAAATCATCCAGAGTGTTCTACAAACACTATGCTAAGCGGATCAATGAACTGAAGCCTTATGTGGTGGCGGCAGGTAGTGTATTAAAACCTGTCGTCTAATTACTGCGATGAACAGTTAATTGATTGGGACTGTCAATTAAAGGGAGGTGTCAGCACTTTCGATGTGATACCCTTTAAATGAGTGTCACAATGGTGACACTAAATCTGTTCAAAATCTCAGGTGTGCAATTAACGGATTTTGAGCGAAGGGAAAAATCTATTTTTGGGTGAGGTAGCCATGTCGTCCTGATGGAAGTTCCTTCATAGTAGCTTCCTAGGTTATATTTAACTACAGTGATATATCCCAGAGAATTTTTCTAAAGGTATCCAGAATTCTAACTCCTGGCGCGAATATCTTTTGCTTTAGTCTTTAGGGATATCGCATAAGATCAGAGGACGTATTTTTGACACACCACATAGCTATCTACACCCCTAATAGCGTTTACGCTTCGAGAGGGGAAAGTGGCAAGGATTGTAGGAGAGCCGTTATTAAGGCAACGCTCCTACTCGTACTGTTGTTGAGCGCCACCACGACGCCGTGTGGCGCCATCTAGTCATTCTTTGTAGCCTTAGTGAGGTGCTACAGATACAGTACATATGGGAGGGATTTATTCATCCTTTGTAAAAGGAGGGTGGGTCCATCAGGACGACATGGCTACCTCGCCCAAAAATAGATTTTTCGCTTCGCTCAAAATCCGTTTTTGGGGCTCAGGCCATGTCGTCCTGATGGAAGTTTACCAGAGCATTAATGTATCTGTGGATTTTCAATAGTGCCAATAACCGCGAGATAATTTTCCTTGGTCTTCTAGACCTAGAGACACATGGTGTTACTGTCATACACCTTTCAACAGAGCATGGACTATGTCAGTGCTTCCTGCCCCCTACAGGGAAGAGTCATGGGAGACTCTAGGAAAAAACCCGAGGATTGTGAGTTCAAGGAACAATCTAGAAAACAAGTTGTATATTAGTCTCATCATATACATGTAAAACATAGTTTGTATTCTGAAAGGAACAAATATGTATTGGTTACTGACACCTCCCTCAGTCTGCTTGTGCGTTGTAGACAAGGTAGACAGGTTTTCATTCATGTAGGAAATTTGTATGGTCAGTAAAGTAATCAGGTTGGTAAAGTTAGTCATTACCAGGGACTGAACTTAACAAAATAACATATAAATTTGATGTTTGTTCGCTTAGAACAGAAATGGAATTTATTCAGAAATATTTTCCAGAAAATAAGAGAATAATATTTAGCTCTGACACCTTTTATTTGTATTTTTAGAATTTTTAGGGCGAAATGAGACAAAAATTCCTAACTGTGTTTATTAACAAGCAGCACATAGAAATCATGGGTTGTAATATATACAATTAAAGAAAATTTTCTTTGAAAATATTGTGTGAAAGCATAATAATTAGTAATAACAGAAAAATAAAGTTTCATCTGAAAAGGAAACACGAAGTCACTGTAAGGGAAATATAGTAATATTCACTATTGTCTCTGTTGTTACAAAAGGAACACTTGCGTAGAATACTCATGGCACGTGTGTAAGTCTTTTATGCTTTAGTCACCTGTGTACTTAGAACAGTCTATAGTGTCATTTCCTAGACACTTCACTAAACATGATACACCGTAGGAGTAAGTCATGTACACCCATCACTAAAAGTCCCAATTAGTGCACTGTTCTTTGCAGAATTCAAGCAGCAGGTTTTAGTACACTACCTGCTGCCACCACGTAATGCTTTATCTCCTGCACTTTTTTCGCGTACTGTTTGAAGAAAACCCTGGATGATTTCCATCCAGTGTAGGTGTGAAGGCTTTCAAAACTCATGTTCTGGAAGAACTTCAGAGACGAAGCGACCTTTCTCGGATCATGATCTGCGGGTGTACTGTCTGGATCCGCTCTGCGAATGAAATAGGTGATCTTCGCCCTTAGTTGTTTCAAGGTCAATGTTGAACCTGAGGTTTCTCCCCTGAAAAGCTGTCCTCCCTTAAAGTCTGAAGTTCTACGAAGATAGACCTTTAGGCATTCTACTGGACATAGAGACACTTCTTCCTTCAGAGGGCAGATTCTCCAGGGACCCCACCTCTTGGTGGGCAGCTCATTCTTGGCAAGAAACGCTGAGTCAGGAAATAGGTTCAGTTCTCCGCAGTCTGTGAACTGAATGTGGCCATCATCCCTCGAAAGGGCCACTATTTCGCTAATCTGGCTCCTGAGGCTAGTGCAAATAAGAATATCACCTTTTGAGTCAAATCTTTTAGAGAGCAATCTTCGTTGTTCTAGGTCGATGCTAAGTGAAGAACCTTATCCAAGGACCAGGAAATGGGCCTCGGAGGGGCTGCGGGCCGAAGTTTAGCATAGGCTTTTGGAAACTTGTTGAACATTCATTGGAGAAGTCCACCTGGAAGGCATATAGTAAGGGTCTAGTCAGGGCAGATTTACATGCAGAGATCATGTTGACTGCTAATCCTTGTTCATGGAGATGGATAAAGAAGGATAAACAAAATTCTGTTGATATCTCCTTTGGTTTCTTTGCCTTGACAAAGGCAACCCATTTCTTCCAGGAAGACTCGTATTGTCTTCTCGTTGATTTCGACTTGTATTACTCGTATTGTCTTCTCGTTGATTTCGACTTATATTCTTCTAAAAGGTTAATACTGTCCTTTGAAATCCCGAACCTTTTCTTGACTGCTAAGGTGAGAAAGTCATGAGATGAAGGTTCCGGGTTTTCTGTGATGAAGCTGAGACAGTCGACTTCTGCACTTGCTGAGTCAGAACTGGATCCGGCAACGTAATCAGTTTCAGCCGTATTTCCGTTATCAGGGGAACCAGATGCTGTTGGGCCACTTGTGAGCCACTATTGCTGCTGTTCCTTGAAAGGATCTCAGTTTGTTGAGGACCTTCAGTAGGAGGTTGGTTGGAGGGAACAGGTAAATCCTGGACCATCTGTTCCAGTCTATGGACATCGCATCCGTTGCTTCCGCTAGAGGATCCTCGTATGGGGCTACGTACCGAGGTAGCTTCTTGTTGTTGCTCGTTGCGAAGGTCTATCTGCAGTCCTGGGACTTTGCGTAAGATGAAGGAGAATGATCTTGCGTCTAGGGACCATTCTGACTATCGTGGTGATCCTGGATAGAGCGTCCGCTGTCACATTGCGGAACCTTTGAAGGTAAACTGCTGATAAGGGCCATCTCTTCTTCTCCGCCAGGCGGAAGATGGCCAATATCACTTGGTTGATTTCAGGCGATCTCGAGCCTTGTCGATTCAGGCATCTCATTACTACCTCTCTGTCTAGTACCAGTCGGATGTGGGTTGAGCAGCGAAGTTTCAGTTTTTTCAGTGAGAGAAAAACTGCCATGGTTTCCAGAATGTTGATGTGGAAGGTCTTGAAGAGGGAGGACCAGGTTCCTTGGACTTTCCGATGGTGAGAGTGGCCTCCCCACCCTTCCTTTGAAGCATCCGTGTGAACGGTGACTGAAGGTGGAGGCGGTTGTAGGGGTACCTTCTTCTTTAGGTACTTGGCCTCTGACCATGGCTTGAGGAGTGATCGCAGACGAGTTGGTATTGGTCTTTTCAGATCTCTTCAAGCGTTTGATGCTTATTTTCTCCAGACTCCTGATGCATCTTTTAATTGTGCTCTCAACACTGGGTCTGTCACTGAGGCAAACTGGAGAGACCCCAAGACTCTCTCCTGTTGCCTTCTTGTTATCCTGTCGGATTGAAGGAGTCTCTTGACAGATCCTGCTATCTCTCTCCTCTTCTTTGATGGAATGGAGAGGCAGTGTGACTGTAAGTTCCAGTGGACACCCAGCCATTGGAACTTTTGAGCTGGAGATAGTTGAGACTTTTCCAAGTTGATCTTGAATCCTAGATGTTCCAGGAACTGGATCACTTCCTTGGAGGCTTGTGTGCATTTTTCTTCGGATGCTGCCCATACCAGCCAGTCGTCCAGGTAGGCAATCACCTGAACTCCCTTTAGGCGTAGTTGACGGATGACTGCGTTCGCAAGCTTTGTGAATACCCTTGGGGCTATGTTTAGTCCGAAGGGCATGGCTCTGAAGACGTACTGTCTCTTTTGCAGCTTGAATCCTAGGTAGGAGGAAACTTGTCGATTGATCGGAACATGCTAACATGCGTCCGCCACGTCTATGGAGACTGTGTATGCCTGTTTGGGCAGTAGGGTCCTTATGTGTTGAAGAGTCAGCATTCTGAACTTGTGGTTCACTATGAACTTGTTGAGTGGTGATAAGTCCAGAATGAATCTGAGCTTTTCCGAATCCTTCTTCGGAACACAAAACAGCCTTCCTTGGAATTTGATGGACTTTGCCCTCCTTACAACTCTCTTGTCTAAGAGTTCTTGAACATATTCTTCCAGAATGGGGGTTGAGTGTTGGAAGAACTGATGGAAAATTGGTGGAGTTACGTTCCAACTCCACCCCAGTCCGTTCTTGATTAGGCTGTGGGCCCAGGGATCGAAGGTCCAGCGATCCCGGAAGAGGAGAAATCTCCCTCCTACCGTAAGCATCTCACTTGGAGTGCTGGTTGGAGGACTTGCCTCCTTGGCCACGTCCACCTTTGTTGCCCCTGCCTCTGGAGGGGCGTCTAAAGGAACCTCGAAAGGAACCTCGAGACTTCGGCCGAAAGGTTGTGGATTGCCTTTCAAAGGCTGGGGTAAAGACAGGCGACTGAGTCTCCACCTGTTGGAGCACCAGCTGGAACGTGGTAGGTGGTTGTGCCACCGTCTGGGGCACCGTGGCCACGGGAAGCTGTTGTTGTTGTCGTGGAGGGCGAGAGGGCGCTCTAGGTCGTTTGGTCTTCCGTTTGGGTTGGGGACCCTCCTCACTGGAAGACTTCCTCTTGGATGACAAACCCCACTTGTGGAGGAGATTCCTATTCTCCGTAGCGGCTTTGTCAACAACCTCTTTGACCACTTCGCTTGGGAAGAGATCTTTTCCCCAGATGTTGGAAGCTATCAGCTTCCTTGGTTCGTGCCTCACCGCACCCGAGGCGAACACGAACTCTCTGCAAGTTGTACAGGTCCATGGTGACCGTTGCCAAATGTGCTTTGGCAAAGACCATGTACATATCTGGGGTGTCGGGGACATTTGCCATCGTCTCTAATCCAGTTTGCAAGGACATAGAGGCGGCAAGTCTCTCCTTTGTCTCCAGCTCCCTGCGCAGGTGGAAGTCCGACAACTTCAGGAGGTCTTCTTCGAACTGACGTCCGGCAATGTCAGCCTCCAGCTTCCCAACTGAGAAAGTGTTATAAATGTCCTTCCAGTCTGCATCGTCAGATGGTAGGGCGAGAGAAAAGGGTCTACACTCTTCGAGTGTAGGGCAAGGTTTCCTTGCCTCAACTGCCTTTAAGGCTGCCTTGAACCCTTTCTCCATAAAGGGGAAGGCACGGGAAGAAGCAGCGATGAAGGATGGGTGCTTCTTACTGAGAGCCGGTACCTTGGAACTAGTGAAGGCTCTCTCCTTCAAGGTCTTGGTGAACAAGGCTTGGGCCTTGGGGAGGTGCAGTATGATGACCTCTTTCGGCTCCGTTTCCTCTTTTGAGGGGAGTTCCGTCCTTAAGCAGACGTAACAATCCGGATAGGCCCCTTTGCTGGGCCAAAACTCTACATATTCTACTGGGACCGTGCCCAATTTGTCGGAGAGGAAGATCCTCCCTCCTGACATAGGCATGTGTTCAGCATACCTCCAAGGATTGACATCTGAAAAAGAGGGAAGTTCCTTAACGTTTAGCTTCTTGGGGGCTAAACGGGAAGACACGAGTTGGTGCATCTCTGTACGAAGCGAAGCTTCCTTCTCGGATGACTGCTTCTTCATGTCCTGGAACATGGACAGGAGAGAAGTTAGCGTATGGCTAATCGTGTCTAATTGGGGGGCAAAAGAAGTCGACGGGACAGGCTCAGCCACCGTAGCTGATGAAACCGAAATAATTTCGGCTTTCTCGTCGTCGCCTTCAGGAGGTAAGACAGACTCAGGATCCTGCTCTTCTGCTAGAAGACTGCGTTCCGTATCCTCGGAAACCACTGACATGTTGTCTTCCGGCTGGATGTCTTTCAAGGCATCTGAAACATCAGATTCTATCGGAATCTTGACTAGGAGGATCTCAGGCTGAGTTTGAGGGATAACTGCATCTGAAGATGCTTTAGGGAACAAACAAGCCCTCATCCTTTCATTAGGAAGGTATGGGCCAGTGGTGTTCTTCTGAAAACCTCTGACCCATTTCTGCAGCGTCTCTCTTGCTGCATCCCTTGACTCAGTTGACTTTTGATCATCAAAAGCCTCAGTAACCAGATTGGAACAAACTTCACATACCTGGGGGTCCCAATACTTTAGAGAGCCCTTCGTTGTCGTGCAGCGCGCGTGGGTTCTGCACATGTCGTGGCCGCAGAAGCTCTTGCTGCGTACCTTGCAGAAATGATTCCCGCACTCGGGATGCTCCTCCTGTAACGAAAGGAAAGGCGGATGAGTATTCGGTGAAATATCTCATAATTTCATCATACAATGTTATGTATATTTTAGCTTAGGATAGGTAAGCTAGAAGGGAAAGAGGAAAGACACCCACATGTGTTTCCTGTCCAACCAATTGCTATGACCTCCTTCAATATTGAAACTCTAAATTCTAAAGTAGAATTATTAGGAGAAGACAACTTTATCCTTAGGATATATAAAGTGTAACTTAACACCGTCTTCGAAAGTTCAATATTGGGGATTGAATAAAGTGATCATTGATAACTTTCTTAACAAGAGAGAATCGCTTTCTTAATCTAGTGGTCTCACAATAGGCTGCCCATGAAGCACCCTGTAGGTTGGAAATATGTATGGGCTACCGCACAGACCGCACAGTGGTATATCTATTGCGGGATAATCAATATCGCAATGACTACTGACCACTCCACGGCCAATACTGTAGTTCCTTGGGCTTTTTGAAGGTACACTGCCTTCAGTAGGTAATGGGCGGCAGGCTGCCGGCAGCTGGGGGTTTGCCTATAGTGGCGGACCCGCCGGCGGAAGAGTATGTCGTCAGACAATTGGTCGACCGGCTGTCGGCAGTCAGCATAGTTGCCAGCAGCCAGCCGGTGTATGCTGGCTGTCGTTGGGTCAACGATAAACCATAACAAATGGCGGCCGAGCAACCTGACACCGGACCGCAGTCCTGTCGGCTGTCGGCGGCTCTAGGTCGCCGGCAGCTAGGCTCAAGGTAGATGGTGAGAGAGAGAGAAAGCATGGATGGGAGGGGGAAGCAAAGGCTCAGCCTTGCAGACCTCCATCCAGAATGAGGGTTCTATGGAAGGGGGAATTATATTCAGGCTTGCATCCAACCATAGTCCCATCAGTACCAGCTGGTGGGACTATGGAAGGCAATCCAAGGGAGGACTGAAGAACACTCGATAGGTTAGGGGAATCTCTGCCGGCAGCCGGCTCAGTCGACAACCGACAGAGAACCCGAGCCAATCCCACAACCTACCCGTAGGGTCGATTGTAGAATGATGGCCAAGAAGTGTGAAGGCCAAGCCAGCACCAAATGACAGCAAGGGGAGGGGTAAGGGTCCTGTAGGTGAGGTAGCGACCGGTAGGTCCTACCTAACCTAAAAGATTCTGATCCAGAGTAAAGACAACCTTAGGGGCCAGGGAATTCAATTCCCTAGACTGGGGTTAGTCTGATAGGATGAGATGGTGGCACCCAGGCCGCTGTCTCAGGGGATAGGAACAGAATCTAGTGTCGGAGACCTTAAGCAAGGGAAGAATTCAATTCTTTGGCTTTAGGATCTGCCGGCACAGGACTGTCTGCTAGGCCACAGGGAGGAGGCATTATCATATAATGCCTTCAGGTTAGGCCTAGGGAGGTCTAGCCTCCTGTATCGGTAGCCTAACCTGACTTAGGAATTCAATTCTCCAAGCCAGACGGCCACCGATCACAGACAAATACTCTGATGTTCCGTCCTAAACTCAAAACCGACCTCTGCGCTTGAGGGAAAGGAACAGAAACACCCTAGTCTAGATTTATCTGAATAATATTCACGGTAAAGCCGATAGGGTTAGCCTAGGCTACTCAGAGGGAAGAGAAATTGCTCTTAAATCTCCCAAGGAGATTGGTATCGACTTAAAAGGAATAGAAGGTGTCAGTCTCCACTTAAAAGACGATACAAGGGCAATTGGGGACATGTATGAAAGTATACTAAAGCCCCTAGGCTAGTAGCCTAGGCGCGGTGAGAATCGGTCTCCGAAACTCTCTCGTATACTATCTTGGAAGAGGAAAATTTATACAGTATTCAGTAATATCTTAAATGTATAATATATTGCCTGAGCTTTAATAAAATCACACCAGGAAAGTTATATCATGCATGAAGTGTGTAGGTGCCTTGGCTAGGAAGCCTAGCACTCGTGGGGCTCGGTATATTAAATTGCTAAATCCAGGAAACAATCGGCATAATATAAAGAATTCCTAGCTAAATTGCTAAATAGATAAATTTATTAAAGAGAAATATACCGGGAATGTCGTTCTGGCTAACTAAATGCACATACAAAACAGAACGACTGCGTCCAAGACGCTATCCGGTTAGGCAACGGCTCTTGTTACATTAATTAGGAACTAAATCGAAGATAATAACTGCCATGAGTTTACATTTATACAAATTAAGGATAATACTCAACTTTCCAGAGGCAGATGAAGCTGGTGAAGGCATCACAGCAATAAGTACAATCCAAAATAGCAAGCGGCATGAGGAATAACACAGAGTTAGGTACACTACTTGAGAAAGAATGACTAGATGGCGCCACACGGCGTCGTGCTGGCGCTCAACAACAGTACGAGTAGGAGCGTTGCCTTAATAACGGCCCTCCTACAATCCTTACCACTTTCCCCTCTCGAAGCGTAAACGCTATTAGGGGTGTAAATAGCTATTTGGCGTGTTAGAATTATGGATACCTCTAGTAAAATTCTCTGGGATATATCACTGTAGTTAGATATAACCAAGGAAGCTACTATGAAGGAACTTCCATCAGGACGACATGGCCTGAGCCCAAAAATGCAGATAACACTTGTGCCGTGTGTACGTAGTACACACTGTCGATAGGATACAACATTTACAGAAATTATAAAGGAAAAGTTTATTAATTTTTGTTTTTTTCTTCAGTCTTAGAGTGGCACTCATCATTTCTTCCCTTTCAAAAGGGAAAATAATTTCTGTATACGTCGCATGTATAATTCCTTTATCATGTTACATTTGTTTCACTTGTTATTTCATTTAGTCATTTATTAGAAATAAATGTCTATTAGAATGTAATTGTGTCCTGATTCGCCCGGCAATTTGCATATTTAAGATGCCAGAGTTCTTTGACTTACTCATGTAAGTAAATCTCATATCATTGTATGCTTACAAACAATGGATATAATGGACACTGATATTGTTCCGACAATATATACAAACCGTGAGACCGTTTGTATACCCAGTGAATACTTATGTTTGTTCATACAATATATGCTAACCTTGAGGCCCCTTTTCTACCATCTAGAATGACTTTTTCCTGTAGGGGCCAGGAAGCACTAACATTGCTTATGATTAGTGATAATGACGGATAACGGTAACGTCATTTGTCTCAAATGGTCCAGATGACCATAGAAATATTGTTCCAAGGTTAAGGCACTGATGAAAATCCACAGATACAGTAATGCTCTGGTAAGCTTCCATCAGGATGACATGGCCTGAGCCCAAAAAATGGATTTTGAGCAAAGCGAAAAATCTATTTGTTCCGTAACTGGAATACAAACCACGCTATTTAATGGGGGTATTACTTTCGGCACAGCTGAAATGACAAGCCATTAAAATTTAATGAGGGTTTACTACCCAGACCGCTAGTTAGCGTGGGTAGGGGAGGGTAGCTTGCAAACCCCCCCCCCCCCCCCTCACACACACCCATGCTTGAGCTCACTTTACTTTTGGCTCGGAGCAAGAACGGTTGTTTCCTCTCTCTCTCCTCGCCTATTTTGGACTGCCATTAATTTTTGTCTTTTTACTTACTTTTTCCTATACTTGTAAATATATATATAAACATTCTTCATGTTTATATATATATATATGTGTGTATAGAAATGTAGTAAGTTTTCTTTTCAGTGTTTGTGCTGTGTGTGTGATATACGACAACGACATTTGGGTAGTAGCAAGGCCAGCACAGTTCCACTTCGTGGGGAACGGCCTCTCCCTCTGTGGTCCATCAGTCTTCCCGTCGGCATATATCCGTTAACTCGGCCACCGCAGGGGAATCGTCATCGCCTGGACCCTCTTCATTCAACTATTATCTTCTCCTTTTCCTCTTTTCCTACGGGAAACTTGGATTCTGAGCGAAGGGAATGTGGCCTTTAAAGATTGACTACAGTCTTTCTCTATTCGAGGTCGATCACCTTTACTACAACAACGTACTATTACGGAAGCTCCTTTCCCGTGTGCGGGTTAGGTTGCTATTTCGTTTGTTTGTCTCAATTAATTTTAGTGAAATCTAGTTGTATTTTAACTTTTCAGCTTTCTCCGTGGGGAACACTTCCCTTCGGGGGGTCAGTGGTTCTCACTATTAGTGAATATTCTTAGATGGTTTAGATAATTATAATACTGTTATAATTCTGTTTTTATTACAGTTACTCCGCTCCCCCCCTTCTCCCGTGGATTTCATCTGGGGAAGGAAGGGCGCATATTTAATTCTTATTTTATGTTTTTCCCTCGGGGTTCCTCTTCGGAGTTCCTCCCTAGGGAATTCCTGTTAAATAATTATTTAATCTTATTTTCCCAGTTAACCATGCAGTTTTTCTTCGTTCGGCTAAAGAGTGCCAACGAAGCAGAGCTGTCCTGTTCATGCCTGGGGAATCTGCTGTCACTTCCGTCCCTCAGAGGACGTCATCATGGTCATTATCCTTTCTCTTAGAAGTACTCCCGTGACAACATGCCAGCACTTCAGATCATCTTAGAACGCTAAAGGAGGTTCGCCTCCAGGGGTTGGACAACTTCCCTTCCGAGGGAGGTTTCCTCCCCAGGTGTGAGGTTGTTTTCCCCCTTCAGAGGGAGAACTTCCCATACCTTAATAAATTCATCGCCTTCGACTACTGTTGCTGTGCTGAGTTTCCTTCCTTCAGGAGTGGAGCACAGTCTTGGCAAGTCTCTTCTACGAAGTGTTCACCTCTCTCGTTCGCGAGAGAGGCCTCTCATAGAGACACCTCGGAGGATCAAGCAGACCTTCCAGTGACCTACCAATCTACCAGCGCAACCTTGTGCTGCAACGTAGTTCTTTGGACTTCGGTCCTGGACTCTAACATGGACCTTTTACGGTCCCATCGGTGGATGCTGGCCCTTCCAAAGGGCACATCCCAGTTCCTGATCGTCCTGCCAGCTGACCTACCGATCTACCAGCGCAACCTTGCGCTGCAACAAAGGACTTTGGTCCTGGACTCTGAAGCAGACCTGCTTACGGTCCTCATCGGGGGATGCCCGCCCTTTTTTAAAGGGCACATCCCAGTTCCTGATCGTCCTGCCAGCTGACCCTCCAACCTACTAGTGCGCACGCTCGCCGATCTTCTTACGCGCGCAAGCGCCGACGATCTTCTTATGCGCGCAAGCGCCGACGATCTTCTTATGCGCGCAAGCGCCGACGATCTTCTTACACACGCAAGCACTAATGATCTTCCGCGCGCGGGTACCGATGGTTTCCTGCGCTCGCCGATCTTCTTACGCGCGCAAGCGCCGACGATCTTCATACGTGTGCAAGCGCCGACAATCTTCTTATGCGCGCAAGCGCCAACGATCTTTCCCGCGCGCGGGTACCGATGGTCTCCCTCGCGC
Source organism: Palaemon carinicauda (assembly GCF_036898095.1). Classification (NCBI taxonomy): domain Eukaryota; kingdom Metazoa; phylum Arthropoda; class Malacostraca; order Decapoda; family Palaemonidae; genus Palaemon; species Palaemon carinicauda. The sequence continues at coordinate 77,562,666 of NC_090732.1, read as the reverse complement.
GCCCCAACAATCTTGCACGCGCGGGTCTTGTACACGCGTACGCGCCGACGATCTTCCGCGCGCTGGTGCCGATGGTCTCCCGCGCGCGTCGATGACTTTCCACGCGCGCTAGCGCCAACAAGCGCGCAAGCGGCAATGCTCTTGCGCGCGCTTCATAGTCTGGCACGCGTGCGCAGCAACAGTTCCGCTCGCACGGCCGACTTTCTCCCCCGCGCGAGCACCTAGGGTCTCCCGCACGCGCATCAACAGTATTGCGCGTGCGGGCGCCGATGGTATCCTGCACGTGCGCCAATAGTCTACCGTGCAAGCGCACCGACGGCCTTACGCGCGGGCGTGCTCCGACGGCCTTCGCGTGTGCGCAGTCCAATAATCTTGAGTGCAAGCACACAGCCTTCCGTGCGCTCTGACGGTCTTCAACGTACGGGTGCCGATGGTCTTCTGCATGCACGCGCCAACAATCTCCACATAGTACTCTCACGCACGCGCTAATGCTCCCACTCTTGCGCAACCAGTCACACGCTTTGGTGCATTCTAGGGAGAATGCACAAACTACAGAGTGCCTTACGGCGCGCCAGATTCATACGCCAGCTCTTGCCAAAGAGTCAAGGCTTGCAGATCCAATGCACCAGCTCTTGTCTAAGAACCAGCGCTTGCCTGCTTTCCAGGCAGATATTAAGCACCAGCACCATCCTGTGTGCCATCGCTCCAGACTCACCTACACACTCGCGCAATTGTCAGTAAAAAGGAGTAAAACTTTTTGGACAGGTCACCATTGCCCCATTCCTCCCCGCAAGCACATAAACATTGCCACCGGGAAAAGAGGATTAAGGCTCCGCAGAGGATTCAAGATCCCGAAGATTCCATCCTACAAGGGAATCGAATCGGGGAATCCTTGGTCCCTGTCTCTTCTTAAGTTTTTTTTTCCTTGACAGACCAGCGGCAGCAAACAGGAAAGCAGCAGCAGACTGATCTCTAGATCACTGTTTGCTGATGGCTAGTTCACAGTTTACTGATCGCTAGGTCGCCGATCACCAGATCCCCAATTGCTAGCTCAATGCTGATCTGTGACCTCTAGTCCCTCCAATGACTAACGATCTCCAATTGCTAGCATTTCCAATCATCGATTGCTAGTCAATAACCAGATCACCAATAAGCAGCTCATCCTTCTTCTATCATAGAACTCAGCTCGCTGATCTCTGACCAGCCCATCTTCAGCTTGCTCATCTCTGACCAAACAGGGGGGATCATAATCAGCTGGCTGTTTTCGAATTCACCATCGGTGCACAGACCACCGATTCATGGTCATCTGTTATTTGCCGGCAGTTCGTGACTCGAACTTACTAGTCAACCGCTTCCTGTAGTTCCTAGATCAGAAGTTATACAACATACTTCTCACTACTAGCCGTTTGCCATCATGCTAAAGTGATCGGTAAACGTTCGACAACCCTCATCAACGGCTTGCCAACAGGGAACTACTTGCGAGCACTCTCCAACTGCACAATATCCACGATACCCAACGGTTAACCAGTGATTAATATTCGCCAGATTAATTCTATTCTAAGGAATAGCATCAATCCCATCAGGGCTCGTGGTAAGGCTAAGCGTGGCCTTCCTTCTAAAGAAATTCTCTCTCAGAGAAGAATCCTTACACTGGATATCGCTCCTGTTCCTTTACGACACGAGTCAAGACTGCAACATCGACAATCTTCCATACAAAAGGCCCTTTGGGTCGATGCCCACTCCATGTTGGAGTTCGATCGAGGGTTAAAACATCAGGTCTTCTTTTGCACACTGGACCTTAAGGACACTTACTCCCAGGTCCAAACCATCCATCTAGGAAGGTTGGGAAATTTAGTCTAGACAAACAAGAAACACCAGTTCAAGGCACTGTGCTTCGGTCTTTCCATTACACCCATCCTGGTCTCACAGGACCGTCTTCCGTCTCCGCTCTCTCGGGACGACTGAGACTGACCTTAGCAGACTCAGTGGCAACCTTGCATTAACACTGGAAGTTCGAAGTCTTTTTACCAGGATCCAGTGATCAGGGTAAACCTACGGAATCTTCCCTACTTCCCTCCCAGGAGACTGGTTTATCGGGGAATGATTCTAAACACACCAATCTTCACAAAAACCTTCTCGAAACGAGAACGACTTCCATTCCAGGAGACTGGAGTCGGAAAAAGAAGAAAGGAGGGACCTTAGTGCTGCACCACACGACCTCAGCACTCTGGACAGAGCCCAAAGTTACCTTCACTTAGATCACTTGAGGGATGAAGGCATACTTTCCGGTCCTTCAACAGCCTCATCGGTTCCTAACAGACCATTCAGTGATGTAATGGACGACACACCGCACACCACATAGAGACTCACATCGACAAGCAAATAGGATCTGGCTTGTAGAATCTTCCCATCTAATAGTATAAACACTAAGATGGGCCAAAGTCCGTTCCGTACCACTTTCAGCCCGCTTCATTCCAGACTGGAAGAACAGGCTCGCCGACAATCTGTGCACAGCATCTCAGATAGGTATACCGAATGGACTTTGGATCGCCATGTAGCCGACAAAGTCCCGACTTTACGAGGTCCTCCAACTAGGGGGTCTGTTCACAATGCCCCTGAACCTCAGTCTACCGTTGCTCACCAGCCCTAGACCCTAAGGCTCTCTGGCAACAACGGTGGGTACAACAATGACGTTTACATCTCGTACCTGCTTTATCTAGAGAAGGGCACTCAACAAGGCTAGAACATCGGTCAACCTATCAAGGACTCTCCTAGCTCCGCTATGGCATTATGCAGAAAGGTCTCCAAACCTTTTGCAGCTCCTCTCCGCATATCAGACAGCCCACTTTGACACCTACCACAAGCTATAACTTTGCTATGAGTGTACGCCTGAAGACTACCCAATACCTCTTTGCAAAGAGGTTGTCTAGATACCTGAGGAGTTCCTCAGCATCAGTCTACCAGGCAGTATCACGTCTTTTGGGGTGGGCGTCATGGGAAAGTGTCTCTTCTCTCGATACCTCGATTCCAGCAATAGCGAAATCCTCAAGTATATGCAAGAGGAAAAGATCCCCTATTCAGTTTCGAAAGATGATCACTCAACCTTGATCCTTCACCTTCATACTGAAAGGAAGGGACACCCTTTCATCGATAGACTTTTCCTAACTCATACGGACTTACTACTTGCCTTTCCCCAGCCGGAATTGAGACCTTCCTCTCAGAACATAGTTCAATCTCCGATCCCTAAAGGGACCTCCTTGTGTTCCACTTCACCAGGCAACAAATTTCCTCCTGATTTAAGAACATAATGTTCCTACACACTCGGACAGCAACCATACGAGTTAAGGAACTTCATGGTCTCTCTTTCGACATCGCCCATCATTGAGAAGGGCGAAAGACTAGGGTCAGTTTCGTCCCTGAGTATGTCACCAGACACAGTCTCCAGACACAGTCTCCAGAGGTGACGGATCCTACACAAGTCTCAACTAGGTAACGGTCGATCCAGATCATCCGTTACTGTACCTTAGGGTGAGGTATGAGACTTTACCTAAAGAAAACGGCAACAGCCTGCCCGGGTCCCTCCTCTTGTCAACACAGAGAGAGACTAGAGGAGGATCGCGGAAACATCATCTCGACATGACAACTCACAGTGTCAGGGGCATAACTATGCCCCTGGTCCTTCTTAGCAGATTACTCTGTGACGCAGGTTTTACAAGAAAGGATGTGAATGCTCCAGGTGACTTTCTCCCACAAGACATAACCCACAGGAACTCTATACGATCTCTATCGGTTCAGTGGTGGCTGCACAACAGCTGGTTGTATACCTCAAGCTCCTTACTGGACAAGTAGCAGGAGGTTGAGGGCACTGTTACCCGGTTTTAGTCTGCGTGAATGAAAAGATTTGACTGGCTCTTATTCTTTTCTTCATCCTACCCTCTCATGGGGAAAGCAGCATCCTCGGTTCTCTGCATAGCTGACCTCAAACCACTGCGGGTAAACCATGCTTCCTTGTGTTCCTAGTATTAAGACTAATACTGTTACGTCCCCATACCCTGAGGAGGTGGTATTGGGAAAGTCCTAGGCTACAAGTTTCCATCTAAAGAACTTCAGGACAACTTCCTAGGATGAATCACACTTCTTCATACCTTCACACACAGCTTGTATAGGCCGCAGTCCTTGTGTAGCAAGGTTCTAGCGAGGTGCAGGGACTCCTTATTTCTTGGGTGCTTACACTCAAATAACTTGAGTGTGTTAAATAGCATGGTTTGTAGTCCAGTTACGGAACAAATGACAAATTCGTAGATAATTCTGGATGCCTGAAAACTTTAAATCAATCAATCAATCAATCGTAGATAATTTGTATTTTTCCTAACTATACAAACCTTAGTTATTTAATCAAACATGCCCGCCAGCCCTATCCCCCTTGAAGTCCTACCTCCAAGCAAAGTGAGGTCGAGCACAGGTGTGTGTGTAAGGTGGGGGGGGTGGGGTGGGGGTTTAGCAAGCTACCCTCCCCTACCCCCGCTAACTAGCGGTGTGGGTAGTAAACCCTCGTTAAATTTTAATGGCTCGTCATTTCAGCTGCGCCGAAAGTAATACCCCTATTAAATAGCTAAGGTTTGTATAGTTAGGAAAAATACAAATTATCTACGAATTTTTCATTTTAGGGTGAGATAGCCATGTCGTCCTGATGGACCCACCCTCCTTTTCTATCTACGAATTTTTCATTTTAGGGTGAGATAGCCATGTTGTCCTGATGGACCCACCCTCCTTTTCTATAGAAAAGGTCTTTGCAGAATCCCTCCCGAAACTACTGTATCTGTAGCACCATGCTCACCGCTACAAGGAATGTCCGCCATCTTGATACTCAATAGTAGTATGGGAAGTAAGGTAACCTTGATACGGCTCCCCTTCTAATTTTGCCACTTTCCCCCTCGAAGCATAAACGCTATTCGGGGTGAAGATTGCTATGTGGCGTGTCAAGAATACGTTCCCTAATATTATGCGATATCCTTGAGAGAAATTTTAAGGATATTCGTGCCAGGAGTTAGAATTCTGGAGACCTAATGGTAAATTCTCTGGGAATATCACTGCAGTAGTACATATATCCCTTAGGAAGCTACCATTAGGAACCTTCCATCAGGACGACATGGATATCTCACCCAAAAATAGATTTTTCACTTCGCTCAAAATGCGTTTTATAACCTGTAAGGGAAGAATATACATATATTAGTTCATTGGTAAATGCCACTCAATTTTGTGAAATTGGAATGTTTGATTTCACTTAGATGTTGGATATGCTTCAACACTGTGTACAAATGTTCACATGGCACTGGTGTTATTGGTTAGATTCTACACTCATATAGAACAGTCCGTAAATCACCGTAATGATTTAACTAAAAGGTATTACACTCGAGGGTTCTAACACTTGTTCACCCAATACACTGTTAAGTCCCAAAACAGTCCACTGTTCATCGCAGCACTAGACGACAGGTTTTATAACACTACCTGCCGCCACCACAAAGTGTTTTATCTCGTGCACTTGCTTCACATAATGTTTATAGAAGACTCTGGATGATTTCCAACCCGTATATGAGCGGAGTCTATCAAAGTCCATGTGTTGAAAGAAATCCAACGAAGAAGCAACTTTTTTTGGATCGTGACCTGCGGGTGTACTGTCAGGATCTGCTCTGTTAATAAAGTAGGTGAGTTTTGCCCTCAGTTGTTTTAGGGATAGGTTTGATCCTGAGGTTCCACCTCAGAAAAGCTGTCCCTCCTTGAAGTTTGAAGTTCTTCGAAGATAGACCTTAAGACACTCTACAGGACATAGAGAGACATCTTCCTTCAGAGGGCAGATTCTCCAAGGACCCCACATTTTGGTGAGCAGCTCGTTTTTGGCGAGAAAAGTAGGATCGGGGAAAAGGTTCAGTTCTCCCTCTTCTGTGAACTGAATATGGCCTTCGTTACTGGATAAGGCCACTATTTCACTAACTCTGGCCCCTGAGGCTATAGCGAACAGGAATATCACTTTTTGTGTTTGATCCTTTAGGGTGCAATCCTCATTGTTCATATTCTAAGCATAGTGCAAGACTTTGTCCATAGACCATGATATGGGCTTCGGAGGGGTTGCTGGTTTGAGTATAGCGCATGCTTTCAGAAACTTATTGAAGATTTCACTTGAAAGGTCCACCTGAAAGGCGTAAAGAAGAGGTCTAGTCAAAGCTGACATACACGCAGTTATTGTGGTGGAAGCTAGGCCTTGTTCATGAAGGTAGATGAAGAAGGAGAGGCAGAAATCTACTGAAATTTCTGTCAGTTTCATTGTTTTCACGAAGGAAACCCATTTCTTCCAAGATGATTCGTATTGTCTTCTAGTTGACTTTGACTTTATAGAAAGTCGATGTCTTTAGAGATCCCAAACCTTTTCTTGGCTGCTAAGGCGAGAAAATCATGAGATGTGGGTTTTTGGTTCTCACATATGAAGCGTAGACAGTCGACTTCTGAACCAGTTAGGATAAAACTGGGTTCGGTAGAGGGAACAGCTTCAGTTTCAGTTCTAGAACTAGAGGGAACCAATTGCTTCTGATCCATTTGGGGGCCACTACTGCTGCTGTTCCTCTAAAGGATCTTAGCTTGTTGAGGACCTTCAGCAGGAGGTTGGTTGGTGGGAACAGATAGATGTGATTCCATTTGTTCCAATCGAGAGATATGGCATCTATCGCTTCTGCCCGAGGATCCTCGTAAGGGGCTACATATCGAGGTAGTTTCTTGTTGTCGCTCGTTGCGAAGAGGTCGATCTGCAGTTCTGGGACTTTTTCCAAGATGAAGGAGAATGAGTCTGCATCTGGGGACCATTCTGTCTCTTATCGGCTTTCGCCTGGATAGGGCATCCGCCATCACATTGCGGAACCCTTGCAAGTGAACTGCTGATAAGTGCCATCTTTTCTTCCTTGCCAGGCGGAAGATGGCTAACATCACGTGATTGATGTGAGGTGAGCTCGAGCCTTGTCGGTTCAGACATTTCACTATCACCTTGCTGTCCAAGACCAGTCTGATGTGGGCTGATCTGCGAGGGGATAGTTTCTTCAAAGTTAGGAAGACTGCCATAGCTTCCAGGATGTTGATGTGGAAGGTTTTGAACTGGTGCGACCAATTCCCCTGCACTTTCCTTTGATGGGAATGGCCTCCCCATCCTTCTGGGGAGGCATCTGTGTGAATTACCACTGAAGGTTGAGGTGGTTGCAAGGGAATTGTTCTTGTCAGGGTCTTGACTGTTGACCGCGGCCTTAGGAGCATTGGCTGTATGGTTGGTGTCAATCTTTGTTGATCTCTTCGAGCGTTTGATACATATCTTCTCCAGACTCCTGACGCATCTTTTAGTTGTGCTTATAGCATTGGGTCTGTCACTGCTGCAAACTGGAGAGATCCCAGTACTCTTTCCTGTTGGCGTCTTGAAATCTTCTTGAGTTTCAGTATTCTCTTGACAGATCCCGCTATTTCCCTCCTCTTCTTTGGTGGAATGGAGAGACGATGTGACTGCAAGTTCCAATGGATTCCTAACCATTGAAACTCCCGAGCTGGAGAAAGGCGAGACTTCTTGTAGTTGATCTGGAAGCCTAGGTGTTCTAGGAACTGAATCACCTTTGTGGCTGCCTGTAGATAAGCTGTCTTGGATGCTGCCCACACCAGCCCATCGTACAGGTATGCCGCTACCTGAATGCCTTCTAAGCGCAGCTGTTGGACGACTGTATCCGCAAGTTTCGTGAATATCCTTGGGGCTATGTTTAGCCCGAAGGGCATGGCTGTGAAGGCATATTTTGTCTTCTGTAGCCTGAATCCTAGGTAGGAGGAGAGGGGGCGGCTGACTGGTAGGTGCCAATAAGCATCTGCCAGGTCTATTGAGACTGTGTAAGCCCCTTTCGGTAACAGGGTCCTTATGTGTTGCAAGGTAAGCATCCGGAACTTGTTGTTCTCGATGAACTTGAGTGGAGGCAAGTCTAGAATGACTATGAGTTTGTCCGAGTCCTTCTTGGGAACACAAAACAGCCTTCCCTGGAATTTGATGGACTTTGTTTTCCTTGTTACCTTTTTGTTCAGGAGTTCTGAGGTATATTCTTCCTATAAGAGGGTGGAGTGTTGGAAGAATTGAGGAAAAAGGGGGTGGAATTTTGTTCCATTTCCAACCGAGTCTGTTCTTGATTAGGCTGTGGGCCCAGGGATTGAATGTCCAACGATCCCGAAAGTGGAAGAGTCTTCCTCCCACCTGGACCATCTCATTGCTGAGATGTTCCTGAGGATTTACTTCCGTGACCACGTCCTCCTCTACCCCTTGAGGGGTTTCTTGAGGAGCCTCTTCTTGAGCCTCTACCTTTGGAGTGAAAGGTAGTTGTGTGCCTCTCATAGCCTGGATTGAACACCGGCGATTGATCTACTAGCTGCTGGGGCACCATCTGGAAGGTGGTTTGTGGCTGAGCTACCATTTGGGGCACTGTGGTCATGGTCATAGTTGGATGCTGTGCAGGCCTGCGTGGCTTCTTTGTCTTCCTGTTTTGCGGTTGGGGACCAGCATCTGAGGATGATTTTCTCTTGGAAGACATGCCCCACTTCTGGAGAAGGTTCCTATTCTCCGTGGCGGCTTTTGCGATGACCTCCTGAACCGCTTCTTTTGGGAAGAGGTCCTTGCCCCAAATACATGAAGTGGTCAGCTTCCTTGGCTTGTGTTTGACTGTTGCTGCGGCAAACACATGCTCTCTACAGGCCCTCCTGGACCTGATGAAGGCATACATGTCCTTGACAAGGGTACCCATGTGAGTCTTGGCTAGGACCATGTACATATCTGGGGTATTGGAAAGGCTTGCACACATTTCCATACAGTTCTGAAGAGACAAAGAAGCGGCTAGTCTCTCTTTTGTCTCCTGTTCCCTTCTCAAAAGATGCTCTGGCAGTTTTGGAAAGTTCTCATTGAACTGTTGACCTTCTATCTCCAGTCCAGTTTAGAGACTGAGAAGGTTAGATGAACCTCGTTCCATTCCTTGTCACAGGTAGGCATGGGTAGAGATAATGGTCTGCATTCCTCTAGCACTGGGCATGGTTTGCCCGCGTCGACTGCTTTTAACACACAGTCAAGAGCTTTGGCCGAAAAGGGGAAAGCTCTGATGGAAGGAGCAATGAGGGTAGGATGCTTCTTGCTCAAAGCTGAAACTTTGGAGTTGGTGTAACCAGTTCTCTTTAGGGTCTTGGACAGGAGAGCCTGTGCCTTAGTCATGCTCAAACATAATGACTTCTTTTGGTTCCGTCACCTCTCGAGATGCTGGTTCATCCCGCAGTCTCACATAACAATCTGGGTATGCCGATAGGTTAGGCCAGAATTGAAGATATTCAAGGGGTTTGGCCCCCAACTTCTCAGAGATGTAAAGCTTCCCATCCATCATGGGCATATGCTCCGCATACCTCTAGGGGTTGGTTTCGGAGCATTGAGGTAAGTCAGAGACCTTAATAGGCTTAGAAAATTCTTTGAAAGCACCCGGGCGTTTCACTTCTCTTACCTCCTTCTTCGTCTCTTTGAGATCTTGCTTAATCTCCTGTTGTTCCTTGCGAAACACTGCCATCATCTGTTGAATTTGTTCTAGGAGCGCCTCGCTCCTGGCTATCAGCGGATCAGGATGGGGAGTTGGGGCTGAAGAAGTTGACGGCACGGGTTGATATGTCGTCACAGAAAACTGAGGGTCTTTAGTTATCGTTGATACGGATCCTTCTTCCTCCGTGGGTGGTTGAGCCACCTCTTCTTCAGGATCTTCTTGTAGAAGGTCCTTTTCGGTGTCGGTAGACACCTCCGACATCCGTTCCTGATGGATGTCCATGCCTTCAAGTGCCTTATTGATATCTGCCTCTATCGTCAGCTGGATGGAGGGAGACTTGACCTGTACCTGGGGCACAACCGCGTCGGATTGGGCCTTAGGGAACAGAAGGCATCTCATAACTTCATTAGGTAGGTAAGGTCCCGGAGCGATCTTTTGGAACCCTCTTACACACCTCTGAAGAGTTTCTCTTGCTGTATCCCTTGACTCCGTAGTCTCAGGGATATCTTCACCAAATCTCTCGGTCATCAGAGCCAAGCAGATGGTGCAACCCTTCGGGTCCCAATACCTCAGGGTTTCAGTTGCAATGGAGCAGGGGGCATGGGACCTGCACATCGTGTGCCCACAAAAGTCCTTACTCTTGTGGTTGCAGAACATGACTGCACACTTCACCTTAGGCTCCTCCTGTAAGGAAAGAAAGGGTGAAATAAGTATATGGTTATTCATATCATTGATATAAATACACATGCTTAAAAATAGTATTACTTACTATTATTTATAATAGCTTAGGATAGTAAGCTAGAAAAGAAGTAGGAAAGACACATTTCTGTGTTTCCTCTCCAGGCAATTGCTGTGACCTCCTACAATATTAATATTTTTAATTTCCTTATTCGGGAAAATACAGAGTGGAATAACTCATACGTAGAGCCGAAGTCAGTGAATATTTACACTAACTCCTCTACTTGTAGAATAGTAATACTGAATGGTAATAATTGGTGTCCCGATGATCTAGGATTCATCAGGATATTGAAGGAATACTTCACCTCAACATCTTAATCGGTCTCAACAATAAACTGTTAAAGGATGCACAGAGTATGCTGGAAATTTTATACCATTGTATCATTATATACTGTAGTTTTCTAACTGCTGTATTGTTATACTGCATGAATACTGGCTACTGTATTGTCTTATACTGTAGTTTTACCGGTATACTACTGGGTTAGGCTAGTATCTGGCGGCAGTAGCTGATAGGGAGAGAGAATGAATGGGAAGAAGGACTCCCATATTATTATAGTTTAGTAAAATAATTGGGAGTGTAGGGGCTACTGCCTTCTACAGCCTTCTTCTTAGAATGAGAATTCAAATGGAAGGGGAGAAATTCCTTGATTCTAGCTTTCATCCAGCCACAAATTCTGTTGCCGGCTGTACTGCCGGTTACAAGGTTTGTGGGTGGCAGTCCAAGAGAAGACTGAAGAATTCTCAACAGTATAATGGGTTTCCCACCAGCGGCTGTCAGGGCTGGCTCAACCTTTCCCGGAGCCTTGCTTCCGTTAGGGAGTTGGTCGAGGCGGTAACCTAACCGCCGTTTGTAGGAACCCGGCCAGTAACCCAGTCAGCCCGGCAAGCGGGGATGATTGTAGAATACCGGCCAAAGGGCATTTGTGACGGCTAGGCCGGCACTAAAGGACAGAAGGGAGAGGGAAAGGATCTTATACTTTACAGAGGAGAAAGGTGGCGGCAAGTATGCCTCCTACTTTCGGCTGTAAATCAAGGAAGCCTAGCTTCCTATACCGGTGCCATCATGGGCGGCATGGGAATAACAATTCCCTTGCCGGTGACATTGCCAGATATAAGACTTGTCTTTTAGTCCACAAAGGAGAAAGGTGGCGGCAATTGTGCTGCCCACTTTCGGTTGTAGACTAGGGAAGCCTAGCTTCCTTTACCGACAACACCGTAGCCAGCAGAGGAACCACTATTCCTCTGTCGATGATGTTGTCGGCTACAAGACAATACACCCTGAGTTACTGTCATACTTCAAGGTCGGGATACTCGCCGGCAAAGAAGATTGAAGGTAAAACACTATCCAAGTCAAACCGGAGTTAACTACTCGTTGGCGATGACGGAAGACATGGTTGTCGCCTGGGATGGCAGCACTTACTAGGGAAGAAGGGTTTATCCTCTTTTCTCTAAAAGAGAAGCGTATCGAATTATACCAATAATTCTAGGGGATATATATATCCCCGACCGAATTAATAGAAATGATACTAGAGGTTAAATGGGGGATTAACGTTACTAAAGTATACTAAAACGGGTTAGGCTAGCCTAACTATGACTGATACCATTCGGGGTGAAGATTGCCATGTGTCGTATCAAAAAATACGTCCCCTGATATTATGCGATATCCTTAAAGTTATATTAAGGATACTCGTGGCAGGAGTTAGAATTCTGGAGACCTATGGTTAATTCTCTAGGAGTATCACTTTAGCTAAAATGGCTATTTTTGGGTGAGATAGCCATGTCATCCTGATGGAAGGTTCCTATAGGTTCCTATAGGTAGCTTTCTAAAGGATATTTGGCTACAGTGATATTCCCAGAGAATTAAGCTTTAGGTCTCCAGAATTCTAACTCCTGGCACGAATATCCTTAAAATTTCTCTTAAGTATATCGCATAATATCAGGGGACGTATACCTTGATACGACACATAGCAATCTTCACCCCGAATAGCATTTTCGTTTTGAGGGGGAAGAGTGGTAAAAATAGAAGGGGAGCCGTTATTAAGGTTACCCTTCCTCCCGTACTACTACGAGTATCTAGATGGTGCTGTATCCAAGATGGCACTTATTCCTTACTTATTCATTACGCTAACTACCCCTCATTTGGTGGCGCGCACCGCGGATACACACACAAACACACACATACCCGCACCTGCTCTCTCTCTCTCTCTCTCTCTCTCTCTCTCGCGCGCGCGATTTGACAAAATTAAGCAAATAAAATTAATCCTCGAGTGTTGCTTAGTCTTGCCGCGTGGAACTTTTAGCTTTTTTTAGGTCTTTATAGTGTAAAATAGTGCTTGTGGCACCCTTGAAAATGGCTCCTAAACGTTCTCTATCCTCTACATCCTCTAGTGAACCCAAGAAGAGAAAAATGATGACAGTGAACGAGAAAGTGAAATTATTGGACATGCTTAAGGCAGGCAGTAGCTATGTGTCTGTTGCCCGCATTTACAGAGTGAATGAATCGACGGTTCACTACATAAAAAAAGATGAAATGAAAATACGTAAAACTGACTCAATAACGTTCTCCGAGGACACTAAGCGCGTTGTGACTCCTCGTAATGAGATGATTGTGCAAATGGAGAAAGCGTTATCAATGTGGATATCGGACTGTCGGGAAAAGAAGGTTAGTCTCAATACCAACATGATTTGAACCAAAGCCAAAATCCTGTATGATAGCCTAGTTTCTGAAGGAAAAACTAACAAAGACGACGAAGGTGATGATGACGAAGAAGATGATGATCCTGCCCCACGGGAAAAACATGGTTTTGTTGCCAGGAAGGGCTGGTTCGAGAAATTCAAGAGGAGGTTTGGCCTTCGCAGCGTTCCTTTGTATGGGGAGGCCGCCTCGGCAGACCAAGAGGCAGCTCTTCGTTATGTTGAGGACGAGTTCCCGAAATGAATTAAAGAAGGTAGCTATCTCCCAGAACAGGTGTTCAATATGGATGAGACTGGCCTCTTCTGGAAGAGGATGCCGTCCCGGACATTCCTTTACAAGGATGAAGGGAAGAAGCCAGGGTTCAAGGCCCACAAAGATCGCGTCGCTCTCCTCGTGCGGGAATGCTGCGGGCTTCATGCTCAAGCCCGGATTAATAGATTTTTCCCATGTGAAAATCCATTTATTGCATGCTTGTCTTACCTGGTCTGTGGCCTAGGCTTAACTAACCACTTGTCTACAGCCCGGGCTAGCTAATTTTTCTGTCCCAACCCTCCCCTTCTTGCCACTTAAACTTATGGTTCTCATGACGGTCGGCACACCTCCCTGTCTATTGATACTTCATAGCAGGGAACTGCTGCCTTGAAGGGATTCCTTTGGGAGTTGTAGATGGTTAGACACAGTCAACCTAGGTCGACAGTATTTCACTCTCATCTACTTAGCCTTAGTGTTTGGATAGGTGGCTCTGTTTGAGGGAATTTGTTCCCTTTGTCTACACTTTGGTGGTCTCTTAGAATAAAACTAATTCTGTTCTAATATCGACAGGTAGACCTTCCCTTCCTGTCGCCTTACCCTTCTAGGCTATTATCCTTAGTCTTTGGTTAGGTGGCAGATGGTTGAGAGAATTCGTTCTCTGTGCCTACTTACTGTAGATACCTTGGAATGACTTCGGATTGTTCTAATACTACAGTTAGGCCTTCCTTTCCTGCTGCCTTACCATTTTCTAAGGCTCCCTTCCTTTTCCCCCTCCTCGTTAGACTTTATCCCCCTTCCCGTGGAACTACAGTTCCTTCGCCTAGTCTGATCTTCCCTGGCATTGGAGGAGTCCTTAGTTGCTATATACCTGGACGGGCTAGCTTGGTGAGACTATTAGTCAAATTGCGGGTTGGAAGGAGAATAATCCTAGAGATGGATTCGTTCTCTCTGCCACCTCTTGGTAGGCCAGCTGCTCCTTCCCCTTCGTGGTTAGGCTGCGTTTTCTTCCTGGCTGTGGAACTACAGTTCCTTTGCCTAGTCTGCCTTTCCCTGATATTTGAGGACCCCTCGATTGCTATGTATCTAGACTGGCCGGCTTGGAGTTTCTGTCAGGTTACTTCTAAATAGGTAAAGGGACTACAGTGGAACCTCTACATACGATTGTCCTAACATACGAATTTTCCAACATACGAAGTAAAATTCGACCAAATTTCTGTCTCGACACCCGAAGTAATGCTCCAACATACGATGTAGATCTTGTTTACGCCGGTAGATGGCAGCACGTAAGAGAGACGCCATTGAGCGTCGAGTGCTCTGTTCTCTGTTCTTGTGTGTATTGTGTGGTTGTCCTCTGTTTGGTCTGTTATTAACAGTGCTTATTTTCTTCCTTTTCTCACATTTCCTTTTTGATTTTACCCATAATCATGATGCCTAGGAAGCTAAGTTTCAGTACAGGTAGTGGTGAGAAAAGGAAGAAGGCAATTCTTTCATTAGAATTGAAGCAAGAAATTATAGAAAAACATGAGAGCAGTGTGCATGTGAGTGATATGGCTAAACAATATGGCCGGAATAGGCCTATGATCTCGATGATCATCAAGCAGAAGGCAGTCATTAAAGCAGATAAACCATCGAAGGGGATCACCATTATTACAAGACATCGTAGCAATACCCTGGAAGAGATAGAACGCCTTTTGTTGGTAGGGATAAAGGACAAAGAGATTGTTGGCAATGATCATTTGTGAGAAGGGCCAGCGTAATGAACAGAAAGAAAGAAAAAAGTGAAGCAAAGAAAACCAAGATAGCATTAACAAGCTCTTTTAAAAAAGTCTTCTCTCTTTTTCTGTTTCTCTCTAAACATAGCATTAACATGTTCTTTAAATAAAATCTCTCTCTCTCTCTCTCTCTCTCTCTCTCTCTCTTCGCTGTTATAGTGTTAGAGACGTCTATTATTTTTTTTCCGAGAGAGAGAGAGAGAGAGATTAAACAAAAATGTGTTTAGAGTACATATGATTTTTAACAGCGTCAACGAGTTGAAAAACAATTAAATGTAACAAAGAAAGTAATAACAGCTAATCTGAATTCCTTTATTAACTAAAACAAATATTGATACAAACACACTCGTGTGCGTATGCACAAACACACACACAGGTGCAAGAATTGCTATGCAGTAAGAGACAGATGGTAGGGAAGGAGGTAGAGATGGTGTCTGCGATAACGTACCGTAACTTGTCACTGAAAGTGATGAAAAGTAAAAATCAAAAGAAAAAAAATGTAAAAAATATGAAATATAAAAATAAAAAAAAAAATAAGCTAAGTTAGATTAAAGTTTCCGTAGTGTAAGTTACGGTACGTTATTGCAGTCACCATCTCTACCTCCTCGCCGATCGTGTCTCCTCCTGCGTGTTAATAAAGGAATTCAGATTCGCTGATATTATTTTTTTTAGTTACATTTAATTGTCTTTCAACTCGTTGACGCTGTTAAAAATCATATGTACACAACACATTTTTGTTTAATCTCTTTCTCTCTCTCTCTCTCTCTCTCTCTCTCTCTCTCTCTCTCTCTCTCTCTCTCTCTCTCTTTCAGAAAAAATTAATAGACGTCTCTAACACTAACAGTGAAGAAGAACAAGAGAGAGAGAGAGAGAGAGAGAGTATTTATTTAAAGAACATGTTAACACCATGTCGACCTTCTTGCCGATCGTCCGTCTCCTCCTGGCATAGCAAATCCTACACATGCGTTGGCCTGTCTCTAAGGTAAAGTGACAATAAAGGGATTTTGACGAAGGAAAAATCTATTTCTGGGGAGAGACCTGTGGCGCCCGGTGAAAAGTCCTTCTTGTATATCTTTTCTGATAAAACCTTCCAATTATACCAGAGAAAGATAAAAGCATGGAATGCTGAGGTTACAACCCTCGCGCGAGCACCTTTTGGGTGTCGTGTATAAAGCAAAGGCGCGTGAAATCCACTATTCACAGGTTGTCTTCCATTTAGTTAATTCCTTCGTCAAAGGGATGGACCGATACAAAGGCCCTAGCTAAACCCCCATCGCCACACCACCCACGCCACGACGCGAGCGCCATCTGAACAACATCCTTCTGTATTGGCCATGATGGCTTGGAAAGGAAAGGGTGGGATCGTGTAAAATAAAGGGGAAGGGTTTCACCGGGCGCCACAGGTCTCTCCCCAGAAATAGATTTTTCCTTCGTCAAAATCCCTTTTCTGGGTCGACCTGTGGTGCCCGGTGAAAATGTACCAGAGAATGCCTTCCAAGCCCAACAATAGCTACTAATTAATAAGGGGAGAGAAACAACACCATGTAAAGAAAATCATATATAATTAAGGTAAGTAGGCATAAAACATAAACTAGCCACAGGTCATAGTGAGAGTAAGGTTAAACAAACATGATAACAGGGAAACCTCTTGAGTATCAGAGGAAAACATGCAACAAAACTGACATGGCTAAGAATATCCCAACCTTATAACAACGGAACACAATAATAGTTACAATCATATTAACCTAATATGTAATAAACTTAGGGCTAACGAACCACCAAGGAAGCGGCGTCGTGGTGCGAGTGGTGGGTAGGAGGGAGAAGAGAAGAGATGGATGAAAGGAAGAACAAAAGATCAATGGGGAGAGATAAGGCTCCCAGCTGCAACCGTTGGGTATTTAAGAGCCTGTGAGTTCTTTAGATAGTGGCGTTTGAAGACCATAGGAGATTTCCAACCCGTGTACTTCTTAAGGTTATCAAAGTCCATATTCTGGAAATAGTTGATGGAGGTAGCTATCGATCGGATATCATGAGCATGGGGAAATGATCCCGGATTGGCTTGTTTAATGAAGTATAGGATCTGTTGCCTAATGCCACGTATGGAAATGGTACCTCCTTGTTCTCTGATAAACAAGGGGCCAGACGATCGGGTAGCAGTCCTGGCTAAGAAGGCCCTGAGAGTGGTGACCGGACATAGAGAAGTATCTTGGAGAAGAGGAATAATCTTCCAAGGGGACCACCTATTTTGGGGGTCCTCGTTCTTAGCTAGGAACGCCCTGTCTGGTGAAAGAAGTACCTCACCTGAAGGGAGGAAATCCATGTTCTCTGAGTTTCGTGAGAGAGCTGCTAGTTCTGAGATTCTGGAACCCGAGGCCAAAGCTGTTAGAAATAAAGTCTTCCTAAGAAGAGTGATATAAGAACAGGATTCGTTGTCCGTGTCGGAGGCCAGTTTGAGGACATCATTTAGAGACCAAGAGACCTTTTGAGGACGAACCGAAGGTCGAAGCCTAGCACATGCTTTCGGAATAGATGAGAAATAAGACTCCGCCAGGTTAATGTTAAACCCAACCAGGAAGACTTTCCTCAGAGCTGACTTAATGGTGGTTATAGTGCTAGCTGCTAGGCCTTTGTCAAATATGGACCTAAAGAAGGAGATGGCTAAATTAGGAGTCATAACCGAATGGTCTGAAGTCCTTAAGAAATCCGCTAGTTTCTTAACCGCCGAATCATATTGGCGAATCGTTGAGTCCCTTTTGTCTGATTCTATAAAGAGGACATTATCTGGGTCGATGTTTGCGTCCCTACGCGCCGCAAACTTCATGAAATCCACAAAGTTAGGGTTTTGGCTATCCTTGAGGAATCTGACACAGTCCGAGTTTGGACCACCTGGGTCAGTTTGGGGAATGGGATCCGGAAGGGACGGAGTTTCAACTCGAGGAGGAGAGGAAACCAACTGCTCTTTGGCCAGTGAGGTGCCACTAAAGCTACTGCCCCATTGAAGGAGCGGAGTTTGTGCAAGACTTTCAGTAGAAGATTCACTGGAGGGAATAAGTAGATCTTCTGCCAATGGTTCCAATCCAGGGTTAATGTGTCCATGGCATAAGCCTGAGGGTCCAGGTTCGGAGTCACATAACATGGGAGTTTGTGATTGAGTCGGGTCGCGAATAGATCTACCTGGAGACCTGGAACCAGCCTGAGGATCCACCGGAAGGAGTGCATGTCCAGGGACCACTCCGATTCCAGTGGGCTCGTCCTGGATAATGAGTCTGCTATCACATTCTGGACTCCTGCTAGGTGAGTTGCTGACAGGAACCAGTCTTTGTCGGCTGCCAAGGTGAAGATAGTGACCAGGATCTGATTCAGGTTGGGTGATTTGGACCCCCCCCCCCCCCCCCCGTTGAGGCAGTGGACTACGGCCGTGCTGTCTGAGACTACTCTGATGTGGGTCGACCTCGGAGGGGAGATTCTCTTCAGGGTCAAGAACACCGCCATGGCTTCGAGAACATTGATATGGAACTGTCTCATGGCAGGTGACCAAGAGCCCTGAAACATCTGATGTTGGGAGTAACCCCCCCAACCACTCAGAGACGCGTCGGTATGAATTGTCACTTGTGGAGAGGGGAACTGTAGAGGAACCGACTTGGAGAGGTTCCTCCGATCGGACCATGGTTGTAGTCTCATTTTCAAGACAGAGGGGATCTTCGAGGTCTTGTCTCTTAAAGGTATTGTCGCCCTCTTTCTCCAAACTCGATTGATGTCTTTGAGTTTGGCTTTTAATAGGAGATCGGTCAGTGAGGCAAACTGGAGTAGGCCGAGGATTCGTTCTAAAGCTCTTCTGGACACCTGTTTGTGTTTGAGAAAGTTCCTGACCTTGGAAGCTATCTCCCTCACCTTCTTGGGAGGAAGGGAGAGCTTGTGCTTTGAGAGGTCCCAACGGATGCCTAACCATTCGAAGAGGCTTGATGGTTGTAGGCGGGACTTCCGGAGGTTGACTTGGAAGCCCAGTTTGGCGAGAAAATGGAGTACCTTCGACGTAGCTCTGTTGCATTCCTGGTGCGACTGGGCCCAAATGAGCCAATCGTCCAGATAGGCGACGATTTGTATCCCTTGGTGTCTGAGTTGCTCGAGCACCGTCTCCCCCAGTTTCGTGAATACCCTGGGGGCAATGCTGAGACCGAAGGGCATGACTTTGAATGCGAAGGCTCGCTTGCCGAGACGGAAGCCTAGGTAAGGAGAGAAGTTTCGAGCTACTGGGACATGATAATAGGTGTCGGTAAGATCGATAGAGGTGGTGACGGCCCCACGGGGAAGTAAGGTCCGTACCTGAGAGATAGTCAGCATACGGAACTTGTCGCAAAGGATGTAAGAGTTGAGCTTCGACAAGTCCAGAACTACCCTCAACGCCGACGAGTCTTTCTTCGGGACTGTAAACAGGCGGCCTTGGAATTTCAGGGATCGAACCCGCTTGATTGCTCTCTTCTTGAGTAACTCCGCGGTGTACTCTTCCAGGATGGGAGTGGGTCTCTGGAAGAAGGTCACCGGTGGAGGAGGGGATCCCTGTGACCATTTCCAACCCAAGCCCCTTGATATTATGCTGTGAGCCCATGGACTGAAGGTCCAATGGTCCCGGAAGTGATAAAGTCTCCCTCCTACCGGCATCACATCATTGGGAGGGAGTGAACTTAGGGCCCCTCCCTCCACGGGAACCCCTTGCTCTAGGCCCGCCGCGTTGGCGGAACTGTCCTCTACCTCTGAAACTCCCTCTTTGATATCCACGAAAGGAACCGGAGGATTCGTAGGCAGGGTTGTATGCAGGTGAGGGCATCCAAGAGGGGTTGGGCTGTGTACCAGGGGGAGCAGCGAGGTAGACTACCTGCTGAGGAGGCGCCTGTTGTCGAGAAGTCGAGACCGCGGAAGGCTGTGGGGACGAGGTACCCCGGGCCGCCTTGTAAGGACTAAACCTCTGCTTCTTCTTGAAGAACGTGTGCCTCTGGGGTTCGAACCTCTTTTTGGCTGAGAGACCCCACCTTACCTGCAAATTCTGGTTTGCCCTCGCTGCGTCCTGAAGAACCTTATCCACCTCGGTCTGAGGGAAGAGGGTCTTACCCCAGCAGGAGGACGCTATCAGTCTGTTCGGCTCATGCCTGATGGTGGCCTCCGACAGAACGAACTTCCTGCAACTAACCCGAGCTGACCAGAAGTCATGGAGGTCTATTTGGTAGGATAGCAGCTGGTTCTTTGTGGCGACTCTGAACAGCGTTTCCTCTGGGTAAAGAGATGCTAGGGACTCCATGGAGGTGATGGATTGGAGGGACCTAGCAAGTCTAGTACGGGTCTCGAACTCAGTTTTGAGAAGACTCTCTATTAATCTGGGAAGCTTCTCAGAGAAAAGAGTGGAGGCACAGTCCGGGTCTAGTTTCCCCACCGTGAAGGTAGAAGCCGCAGCATCCCAGGCTGCCAAGGTCCCCGGAATAAGCAAAGAGGTCGGGTCCGTCTCCTTGAGAGCCGGCATGGAAGAGCCTTCCTTGATGGCCTGTATAGTCAGCTCTGTGACTTTGTCTATGAGCGGCAAAGAGATGGAGGCCGCTGTCGTAAAAATAGTGTAGGAACCTTTGTGTGGGGTGAGCTTGGAGTTAATACACCCCCACTCTGATAGTGTTCTGGCCCAGATAGCCTGGGCCTGCTCTTTTGGAAATATGACCGTTTCCTTCGGTACCTTGTCCATACGGACCAATGCATGTTCCTTTAACCGTACAAAACCATTGAACGGGAATGCTAGGCCCGGGGGATAGAACTCCAGGTCCTCTAGAGGGCGGGTGCCCATGCCCTCCAGAGTTAGGGAACCATCTACGAATGGAGCATACAAGGCAAACCGCCAAGGATTGTTTTTATCGAAGGGCGGCAGCTTCGATGCGTCTGGAGCAGAAGGGGGAGGAAACTGAGTTCCGGCGCGGATCAGAGTAGCCATCATATCCTTAATCTCTGTTATTGCACCAGAGTGATGTTGAACTTGATCCCTGACCAATCCTTTGATCAGTTGGATGGGGAGGAGATCAGCCCAGGGTACCTGAAAGTCACCCGTTGGTTTTTTCTTGGATTTGGTAGACTTAGACTTCTTAGGAGTAGTGGTTTTACGAGGAGCAATATGAATATCAGGAGCTGTCGAGGGTCCGGGGACCGGTGACGTTGATACTGGCAAAGCTGAAGTCTTATAAGTTCGAAGTGGCTTCACCTTGGGTCGTACGGAGGCAGAGGGATCCCGAGGAGAAGCCTTAGAGTTATCAAAACCTAGAAAGGAAGAGGTAGGAGAGGGAGTAGGAGAGAAAAGGGTTTCCACCAACTCGGCACCACTTACCTGCTCGTCCCTGGGTTCTACGTCTATATCCAGACCCGCCATGTCCATCGGTACGAGGGGTTCGTCCTCCACGGAAATGGTAGCCCTGACTTCTTCAATTAAAGGGGCAGCAAGGTCAGGGGAGACTGCAGCAGTAGTCGAGCCTGGGAAGAGGCGGGAGGCCATGTCCCCATCGAGGAGATAGGGTGCGCCAGACGGTGCATTCCTGCCAAAGCCCGACACCCACGGACGAAGAGTAGCCCTTGCTGAACGAAGAGAGACATCATCGGCCTGTAAGATTTGCAGTGATTAGTGATGGAGGAGGGAGTTTGCCCTCCAAAATATACTGTGTATATCATATTCATGTCTATATTAGTGTCTGCCAACGAGAAATAAGGAACAAAGGGAAAACCCACTTACATCATCATTCAGCAGAACTGACGACAGCTCGTAACAGAGCGAGCACAAATCCGGGAACCAAACTGGGTATTGGGCCTGTCCCGGTTCTTGGATAAAGGGAATGGAGCAGTGAGCATGAGACCGGCAGAGGTCATGCCCAACGGGGTCGCTGAACGAGGCAGGCCATCCTTCAGCAGTACAACGGGCCTTCTGTAAAAGAAAGGAGACATGAGTCTGGTGTTTCTTGAAACTCTGATAAGGGGATAAAAAACCTATTATTTTAGAGTTCCGGCACTCACTGAATTCCCTAAGCGCCCATATTGCATTGACCAAACAACTGAATATTAACTTTAAGTTGATACCGCCCCATACCATTGTTGGCACTTTAATATTCAATTGTCTGTATATTTGTAATGCACCTAATGTCTGTTAATGACATAAGGATAATTAACTTGAAGCAATCCGCCGACCTCCAAGGGTCGGGGAAGCAGTGACATGCCCTTAAAATAAATATAAACACCAGCCTTAGCTAAAGGCAAGGCAAATATAAGTGTGAAGTGTATGGGCGACCTCCGGTGAAGCCGGAGCCCTGGTGAGGCCGGAGCGTAATGAAATGTCCTGAATAAAGGAGCCTTAGCTAAAGGCAAGGCAAATATAAGTGTGAAGTGTATGGGCGACCTCCGGTGACGCCGGAGGATAATGAGATGCCCTGAATAATTCAATTGTGGCTAATAATTCAATTGTGAAAGATAAAAAGCTAAGCCGCAGCTAAAGTCTAAAGCTTAGATTATATAAAAGCGTATTTACGATCTCCGGTGAGGCCGGAGGGAGAAGAAAGGTCCTGAATAATTATTGTGAATAACAAACACAGTTGTAATAACAAAGGCTATTGTGGATATGGCCGTGGCCTGAGACCGGAGTAAGGGCCACCGGAGGGTCGTATCTAAACAATATGAAGCCCGTCCCATGTAGTAAACAATATAAATATAACAATAGAACGAAAGTTATTGAGAATCCCTCATGGCGGAGTATAACTCAAGGCGGAGTGGAAAACGTTCATAACTACTCCCGAGCCGTAACGGGGAGAGGACGAAACACGGACCAAAATAATGCTAACAATTGAAAAGTCACGAAAAATAAATAACTCGTAAGTTATCATCCACCCAGAGGGGGAGAACCCGTTGAACGCACAAAACGGAAAACGGGAAATCCGCTCCCCCACCGGAGCTAAGAAAGAAAACGAGAGAAAGGGGTAACTCGTGACTGCGAACAGAAAACGGGACCCCAAGCTCTCGCTCTCTTAAACACAAAAAAAACAGGACTAAAAAACACACAACACTATTATAAACGTATAAAATAAACCTGTACATCCATAAAACACTACGAACGAAGAATAGCAACTGCTAAAACTTAAAATAAATAGCACAGTCGAGTGACGAACGCCTCGGAGGGGCGGGTACTAAACAAATACAAAGCTAAAACGCTATCTCGTTCGTAGGCTGGACTTACTAGCAAAAAGTACCATGAGTATAAAAACAAAAAAACAAAAAAAAAAATAAAAATAATAACGGTTCTAAAGGCATAAGGCCAGGGACTTAACCAAGAACCTAAGTGACAGAGTACTAAACGGGCAGACAAAGATGAATTCCCAAACAAGTGAACAAACAATGGCCGCCATGAAAGGCCAGACGGGAATAAAAAAACAGACTATACTGGATATAAAACAAAAGCCCGGTACAATAAAAGACTGTCAAAACAAACTATGGTACTTAACATTGGAATGTGTGAAGATGGAGCTTCGGACATGACAAAATAAATCCACGATTGATAAAAAAGACCGAGAGCACAACAAAACAATTCAACACTTTCGATTCAAAAAAGAAGGATGTTGTTCAGATGGCGCTCGCGTCGTGGCGTGGGTGGTGTGGCGATGGGGGTTTAGCTAGGGCCTTTGTATCGGCCCATCCCTTTGACGAAGGAATTAACTAAATGGAAGACAACCTGTGAATAGTGGATTTCACGCGCCTTTGCTTTATACACGACACCCAAAAGGTGCTCGCGCGAGGGTTGTAACCTCAGCATTCCATGCTTTTATCTTTCTCTGGTATAATTGGAAGGTTTTATCAGAAAAGATATACAAGAAGGACTTTTCACCGGGCGCCACAGGTCGACCCAGAAAAACAAATTTTTTATTTATTATTTCTCTATAATTATCTTTTTTACATGCTTCTTTCATTTTATGCAGTTATGTTATTGTTATGTGTAATTATATGTAGTAATTTATTAAGGAGTTAATATAGGTTTTTGGGGTGTGGAACGAATTATACAAATTACAGTGTATTCTTATGGGAATATTTGCTCCAACATACGATTGTTTTAACATATGAAGCAGTTTCTGGAACGAATTAAGATCATATGTAGAGGTACCACTGTAGATCCTTAATAAGGATCTTTTCTCTTGCTGCCTTAGCAGTTACTTTGTTTCTTGTAGATGGCTTCCTCCACTCAGGCTATGTCTCTCTCGCCATGGAGCCTCGTCTCCTCTGCTCGGTCGGAATTTTCCTGGCTTTAGTGGTTACCGTATTTTCCAGACTTGCCAGCTTGAGCGCCGCTAGCTCTAGATGGGAGTAGGCTGGGGGTCTCTCCCACCTTTTTTAGAAGAGAGCGATTCCTTTGCCGCCTTAGCCGTCCCATTAAACTTGTCGGCTGCGTCTACACCCTACCCTCCATATCTGAGGAACATTATCCTCTAAAATTGATCGGATACCTAGTTTTCAGGATTTTCGTTGAATTTGAGAATTCTTTGTATCCTGGCTCTTCTAAACGGCTCTCATCAATTTCAATGGACAGAATCTCTTTCCTTGATAAATCTAATGTTAATTACTAGGCAAGTGGCAGTCAGCCCTACCAGCTGCCCCCCCCCCCCCCCCCGCCCCTCGCTTTTTTACTGGTCTGTACCATTCTTCTTACCCTTTGACTAGTTCCCTATGGGATCGTCTACCGGTTGGCGACTTAGTAATGCCTTTTGCCGTGTTGCGTCAATGTACCTGCCGGGTAAGGAGAGATTAGACCATGGGCACATGTTGGTTATAAACAGCTGCCTCCTTATGCACAGCTTCTGCTGTCTTAGGCAGAATGGTATCTGATTTTGCCACCTTAGGTTGTCTGATCGACTGATTTTGGAGGAAAAAAGTGTACTATTGGTATGAATCTTTTTTTTTTTAATCTTTTTTTTTCTTTTCCCCCTATTCTACCACATTAGGAATTCGTATAGAATTCTGAGCTGTTTGGCGTGAGCTTCTATTCTAGTGTAGCCTTAGCCATAGCTAGTAGGAGGTAGAAATTAATGAAATGGTGTGTTTAACTTTTTATTTCTTACCAATTTTGAAAAAATATTTTTTATATTTTTTTGTGTGAAGATATAAAAATTTTTGGTGTGACAATAACGCACTCTTTGAAATTTTACGTTGTTGAATTCTGAAGCGTCTATCGGGTGATACGATTCCAAAGAAAACGATCAACTTGGACCCTAGTAAGGCTTAAACCTTGTTGGTTAAGGAGCTCAAGACAGCTGAGTTTACTAATATACTAATACTCAACTTTTTTGGTTTTGGCAGGAGGCAGGCTACATTTGTAGCTCCTAAAGACACTGTCTTCCCCTTAGCCTCAAAGAGTTTGGAGGCTGTTAAAAAGGCAGTGGTGGAAGGTAGACTTCTGCATGTGCTAGAGGAGTAGAGTAGTGTAAGCCTGTTTCGCTTGCTCTCCCATATGACTCCGATAGCTGGGAAGATGACCAACACACCTTGACAGTTGGCAAACTGGATAGGAATATAGGAGGCAAGCAGTTTAATGAGAGGCTTCCCAAGATTCTGGAATTCTTACTAAAAGCGGAATTGAAAGCCAAAGAAAGACTGGTGGCTTCTTTGTCGCACCAGTCTTACCTTGAAATGCTTATTGGGAACTATTCAGAATCTGACCTCTTCCCAGTTCTGGCCAAGACCCATTTAGCTACCTTCCATCTTGATCTGTATGCTTTCTTTTTAGCTAGGAGAGCCTGCAGAGAGCACGTCCTAGCAGCGGCAACTATTAGGCATAAGCCTAAAAAGTTGATGACTCCAACATCTGGGGAAAAGATTTTTCACCAAAAGGTGTCACAAGAACAAGAGCCTTTTGCAGAAATGGGTTATGTCCACTAAGAGGACTTATACCCCTGGAGAAAGACCTCAACCAAAAAGCAAGAAGCCTAGTAGACCCTTTAAAGGCAAGAAAACACTTCCTGCCGCAACTGCCACAGTTGCCACTATTCCCCAGACAGTGTACATGGTTCCCCAGCAGTACGTGAGACAGTCCCCAGCTTTCAATCCCGTTTACGAATGGGCCACGACTACATTTCAGCCCACCAGAGCTCAAGGGAGAAATGCAGGTGGAAATGGAAAATCTGGAATAGGTGGCCAAGCTAGGGGCCGAGGAAACAGAGGCAGGTCACATGAAGGAGCAGATCCTTCAAAACAACAATAAGGAGCTTTCGGTAGGGGGAAGACTATTGCTTCAAGGATCAATGGAAATTCGATCTTTGGGCACACAGCATAGTCTCAAAAGGACTAGGCATTAAATAGAAACAGAAGACACCCCAGTTCAAGAGGTTCTTCAAACCCACAACTCCGTTCTTGGAAGAATATGTGCAGGATCTCCTTCAGAAGGGAGTTATGCTTTGCACAAAATCCATGAACTTTCAAGGACATCTATTCCGCGTGCCAAAGAAAGATTCGAACACTCTTCAAACTATTCTAGACTTGTCCCCTCTGAACAAATTAATTCAGAACGACAAGTTCTAGATGCTAATTATCTCGCAAATACGTACCCACCTACCCCGTCTACATAGATCTTACCGATGCTTATTGGCATCTTCCGATAGGTCGGCATCTCTCTTCTACCTTGGTTTCAGACCGGCAAGAAAGGCCTACATATTCAAAGCTATGCCCTTTGGGCTCAGCATAGCTCCAAGGATTTTCACGAAACTAGCCGAGACCATTTTTCAACAACTCGAAGCAAAGGTCTTCAGGTGATGGTATACCTTGACGACTGGTTACTCCGTGCTGCGAGGAAGTTGGAATGTCTTCTAGCAGCTCTGGAAGTTAGGAAATTTCTCCAATCCCTGGGCTTCCAAATCAACCTCGAGAAGTCTTGTGGTTAGGTCTGCACAGGGATTTGATGTCACATAACCTTTCTCTACCTCAGGATAGGAGGAAGTAAATAGCAAGTTCGGTCAGGTGTCTCCTTCATTCGAAGATGATCACCAGGTGTCATTAGGAAAGAGTCTTGGGCTCGCTACAATTTGCAGCGGTTACAAACCCAATCTTAAAAGAAAGACTCAAGGAAGCCAACAGAGTCTGGAGAAGAAAGGCATCAAATGCTCGAAGAGACCATCGCCACAAAATCCTGGCTCTACTGTGCAAACAGCTCAAGCTGTGGTCCACTGTCAAGAGCTTGTCGACACACGTCCTTCTACAGTTTTCTCCATCAGTGATAATCCACACGGATGCCTTGGAGTGAGATTGGGGGGGGGGGTGCCTCATACCCCCCACCAAGAATATACAGGGTCAGTGGTTAGTCGCATTTCAACAATTCCATATCAACATTCTGGAAGCTATGGCAGTGTTTCTTTCTCTGAAGAGATTGAATCCAAAGAAGAAATCACACAAAATAGTTCTCGACAGCAAGATGATGGTACAGTGCATCAACAGACAGGGTTCAAAATCTCCACAGATAAATCACGTCATACTGGCTATTCTCACTTTGTCGAAGCGGAGAAATTGGCATCTCTGCAATTCATTTAGAAGGGGTTCACAATGTGACAGTGAACGGCCTGTCAAGATTCAAGCCTCTGGAAACAGTGGTTCCTGGATGAAAAATCATTCTGTTTCATTTTAGAGCCAGTCCTGGAACTGCAAATAGATCTCTTTTGGACAAGCTTCAACAAGAAGCTTCCCCTTCATGCAGCACCAAATTTAGATCCGGAAGCATTGGGAATAGATTTGATGTCACTGGATTGGAACGAGTGGACTCGCATTTACTTTTTTCCACTGTTCAATCTCCTTATGTAGGTCCTGGACAAGCTATGGACCTTCAAGGGGACAGCAGCATTAGTGGCCCCCAATTGGCCCAAGAGCAATTGGTACCTTCTAGTTCTGGAACTCAAACCTCGCCAGATTCCTCTGCCGACACCAATGCTGTCCCAGGATGTTCAACAGGAGACTGTCTTTGCTCCCTTTTGGGTAATGAACAACCTTCAGCTCATGATTTTCTCGTTCTAGCTGCTAAAAGAAACAGAAGGAAAGGATTGATTTTATGGAAGAATACAAGAAGTCGTCTAATACAAAAAGGCAATACAGTATTTGTTCTCTTGGAAGAAGTGGGTGGAGTTTGTTAAGACGCATAAGCCCACTTTGATTACAATGGACTTCTGTTTATCATTCTTTATCACATTACACGAACAGGGTCTGGCCTCCCCTCAAAACCATCTCATGGTCTTTGGATAAAGTCTTGCACAGCTGCCTCAATAGATAACTGTTCTGCTTCCTTGAGGGATCTTACTCAAAAATCAATCTTTTTACTAGCTATGGCTTCTGGTGCTAGAGTCAGCGAGATTGTGGCACTATCAAGGGATGATGGCCACATCTAATTCTCAGGGTTGGGAGAAGTTAATTTATATCCAGATCCTGCATTCATGGCTAAAAATAAACTCCCCATGAAACATTGGGGCTCTTGGAAGATCATCCCTCTAAAGGAAGATCCTTCTCTGTGCCCTGTGGAATACCTTAATGCTTACCTGTCAAAGAGTGAAGCCTTTAAAGGCAGACAACTTTTTAAATGAGAAACAACAGGATCTAATCTCTCTTTGAAACAACTGAGGTCCAAACTCACCTATTTTATCAGAAGGGTTAATCCTGATAGTATACCATCAGGTCATGACCATAGAAAAGTTGCCTCTTCCTTAAACTTCTTCCTGTATATGTCCTCCGAAGACTTACAAGCCTAAACTAGATGGAAGTCTTCAAGAGTATTTCTCAAACATTTCTTGTAACAATTGGAGGAAATTAAACATTTTGTTGTGGCAGCTGGTACTGTGATTAAACCAGCTTCTTAGCGTTGTGCATGGACTCTTATGGACTGTATAATACGGGACTATTACAATGTGTATAGAGTGGGTTGAATGTTCTTCTAATTTGCATTATATTAGAAACTGTTTATATTGACGAGTCAAAAGGTGACCTTATTTTTATCATATGGAATGATGTTACTATTCTATTCTATACGATGTTACTGGGGTGAAGATCTCTTGTTTTAATCGCAAAAAATGTAAATATTGTTGCACCAATTTTGTTATATCTGTTTGATTTTGGATTTTTGCGTTTCCTCTATATGGACCTACTGTTTCTAAATAAAAAGTGGTGTAACTATTTTTTTAACCCTCCTTTTACAAACTATTGCTTAGTCGATGTGTTCTTACATGTGTACCTTCGTCACAGTGAGTGGAACTGTGATGATAACTGTTTGATTACATTACAGTTCACAAAATCTTGCATAGTCTACTCATAGAGTTGGACTGTTGTCCAAAATAGCTATATTTGAGAGTGGAAAACAAACCATCATTAGATACACTAATCGTAGAATGATTTTAAATCTTCTATAATTAGTCAGGTTGACACAAAAAAGCACTTATGTTGTTAAAACTATTATTATTATTATTATTATTATTATTATTATTATTATTATTATTATTATTATTATTATTACTAGCTAAGTAACAACCCTAGTTGGAAAAGCATGATGCTATAGGCCCAAGGGCTCCAACAGGGAAAAATAGTCTAGTGAGGAAAGGAAGCAAGGAAATAAATAAACTCCAAGAGAAGTAATAACAATCAAAATAAAACATTTTAAGATAATTAACATTAATTTAGATCTATCATGTATAAACTACAAAATCTTCATAAAAACAAGAGGGTGAGAAACAAGATAGAAAGAGTGTGCCCGAGTGTACCCTCAAGTAAGAGAACTCTAACCCAAGACAGCGGAAAACCATGGTACAGGGGCTATGGCACTACCCAAGACTAGAGAACTATGGTTTGATTTTGGAGTGTCCTTCTCATATAAAAGCTGCTTACCATAGCTAAAGGGTCTCTTCTACCCATACCAAGAGGAAAGTAGCCACTGAACAGTTACATTGCAGTAGTGAACCCCTTGAGTGAAGAAGGTACTGTTTGGTAATCTTAGTGTTGTCAGGTGTATGAGGACAGTGGAGGATGTGAAAAAAATAGGCCAGATTATTTTGTGTGTGTAGGCAAAGAAAAAAAAAACTGTAATCAGAGAGAGGGATCCAATGTAGTTCTGCCTAACCAGTCAAAGGATCCAATAACTCTCTAGCGGTAGTATTTCAACTGTTGGCTTGTGCCCTGGCCAACCTACTACCTACAAAACTGAGAATTTTCAATTCTTTGGTACACCCCTCATGATGAGGGGTAGATGGAGATGGTTTGGACATGCTCTTTGCACTCCACAAGAGAGATTAGTTCACTAAACGTTCAGCTGGGTTCCACAAGGCACTAGAAGACTTGGAAGACCCAGTATTATAGTTTGCT
This sequence comes from Palaemon carinicauda, assembly GCF_036898095.1. Taxonomy (NCBI): domain Eukaryota; kingdom Metazoa; phylum Arthropoda; class Malacostraca; order Decapoda; family Palaemonidae; genus Palaemon; species Palaemon carinicauda. The sequence goes on along the minus strand of NC_090732.1, from coordinate 77,532,259 downwards.
ATGCCCCAACAAATAATTCACCCGAAGAAAGGAAAGATGAATACTATGAAGGAGACCTGACTGATTGCAATAATTACAGAGGCACAACACTTATGTCAGTTGTTATGAAAATATATAGTATGCTTATTGAAAAGAAACTGGAGAGTAAAATTTATGAAAAGCTGAGAGATGAACAAGCATGATTTAGAAAAGGTAGAAATTGCACTGACCAAATTTCCATTTTCAGACATGCACAGCAATGCATAGAATATAGAAATCCCCGTTTATTGGCATTTGTGGACTATGAAAAAGCCTTTGATAGGGTGCACTGCCCAGTTTTGTGGAGCGTCCCGCGTTGTGGAATTCCTCTTGAATATGTAAATTTGATTGTCTGTTCATGAGCATAGCAAGTGCAAAGTTAATGTTAATGGAGTTTTATCATTCAAGTATTTAGGAACTATGATCTCCACGAAAGGGTCTTTAGAATTAGAATTTAGTGAAAGATTGAAAAAAGCAAATTAGACAATGGCTAGGTTAAGTAAAATTTGGAAATCAAATTGTCCGAAATTACCTATAAAAGTCAGACTATATATCAGGTTAGTGAGATCGGTGTTACTCTATGGACATGAGTCATGGTATGACAATGAAACAATCTCCAATAGTTTTAGTAGATTTGAGAACAAAGCCCTCAGAAGGATATTGGGAGTTGAATGGCAGGACAGGATTAGGAATGAAACTATAAGAGAGATTACTCGAGTGCCATATGTGGATGAGATCATGATGGGGAGTAGATGGAGATGGTTTGGACATGCTCTTCGCACTCCCAAAGAGATTAGTTCACCAAATGTTTAGCTGGGCTCCACAAAGCACTAGAAGAGTTGGAAGACCCTGGCCTACATGACTAAGGACGATGAAGCGTAAAGTAGGAGATGATGAATGAAGAAGTATTGAATTAAAAGCTCAAGATAGAGACGACGGGCATAATCATGGTTTTAGACAAGAGATCCTGTGTGAAAAAATCTTTTGTAATTTTTCCACGTGTTTAGCATTTATGACAAAAGCAGGGGAATAGACATCATATAGCTAGACTTTCAAAAGGTTTTTAACAAAGTCCCTCCAAAAATTAATGATTAAAATTAGAGCACTTGGCATCATTGAAGAGCCAGCTGAAAGGATCGAAGAACAGTTGACAATCAGAAAACAGATTTGTAAACAATGGAGAAGCCTCAGAGTGGGCAGCTGTTACAAGCAGAGTACCTCAAGGATCCATTCTTGGCCCATTACTGTTTCTGATTCACATTAACGATATAGATTTAGGATTACATTAAGCAAATTTGTTGACGATACTAAACTGGGCATAAATGCTGCGAACTCAGAAAATGTAGAAGCCTTAGGCGATCATCTAATTAAGTTAGGTGAATGGTCCCGAAAATGAAAAATACCTTTCCACTATGGGAACTGCAAAGTTATCCTTATAGGTTATAGTAACCCACAAACAGATTACTCAAAGTTGGGTAATAGAATAGAAAGCTTGGACCAGGAGGAAGATTTTGGCATAATTATTAGCAAAGATTACCAAACAGAGCATAAAAGTTGAAAAAAAAGCACAAAAATTAACAGAGACACAATTCAAATACAGATACAAAGACTGTTCTTCAGCTGTACACATCATTAGTATGGCCCTATCTAGAATACGGAGTACAATTCTGGCCTTCAAGTATTCAGAAAGATATAGATAGACTGGAAGCAGTACAAGCTATGGCCACCAAACTAGTTCCAACACTAAGGCAATTTGGATATAGATTGAGGATGGAATGTTTGAACTTATTTGATCTACAAAATAAATGACTTGAGGGGTCATTTAATAGTGGCATACAAAATTCTTGAAGGAATAACAAAATAATGTAGATTCACGCTTAGCACAGATCAGTCCAGTGATAACGGATACAAACTGGAATTGAAAAGATACAATACCACTCATTGTGGCAATTTTTTTACATACAAAATAGCAAATTCATGGAACAGACTTCCAACGGATGTAGTAAACAGTAATATGGTAAACTGAGTTCAAGAATAAGTTAGGCAAGATCATAAAAACTAAACATTCAAACCAAATCACTATCCAAGAGAAAATAGACTACCCGGATGGACTAAATTCTTTGAGACATCCAAAATCCTTGTAACTCTCTCTGCTGCTGATTTCACTGTCTAATAATAAACCGTTTTATCTTTTACCTCGTCTCCCTGAACTCTTTATCAAATCTAGTCTTTATTTATCCCCTTTTCCATGTTTTTCTGTCCTTTTGTATAGGTCTTCATCCTTTCCCAGTCATATCTACAGTACTGCTGATCTGACCTACTGTTCCTCATCCTTTCCCATCATGTGTCCAAATCTCCTCAGTCTTTGAGTTCTCTGTGTAGCAGAAATAATGTCACTAAAGGAATGTATGTGTATACAGTATACATTATATACCTCAATGCAGCCTAATGGTTCATATACAGGATACATAAAAACTTTAAAATGTAATTTTAAATATTTAACTTAGCCGGTGAATATATAATAGCAGCTGCAACTCTGCGGCTCGACAGACAACATACTCAAAAAACTCGCGAGCGATCGCTATGCAGGTTGCGGGTGTGCCCACCAGCGCCAACTGTCGGCCAGATACCACTCTTGTATGTAAACAAAACCTTCAATTCTTCTCTGTCGACGTTGACGACAAGACGTATTTATACTCGCTGTAGAACCTGGAGTTTTCCCATCATATTTGGTGAAGTACTTTATTTTGGTTTGAGCTTTCGCAGTACAGGTGTTTTTCCTCAACATAAACTCTTGAACTCTTTATTGAATCGGATTATTTGTTGATGACTTGGATTGTTTTTGGAATTTTCTTTGACTAATTCAAAATGGCTGACCCTTCTCAAGTACCTAGATTTCGAAAGTGTAATGCTAGGGACTGTAATAGGCGTCTTCCAAAGGCTTCTCTCGACCCTCATACTGTTTGTTCCAATTGTCGGGGTAAAACCTGTCAATTGGGAGATCGGTGTGAGGAATGCGTGGGCCTTTCGGAATTCGATTGGCTCGAATATGATAAGTATACACGCAGATGAGAGAGAGATAGGGTAAGAAGAAGTTCATCTAGGTCCGTAGATTTTTCCTCTCCACATGCCCCTGAACCTAATCCTTCCCCTGTAGTGGTTGTTCCTAACCCCCCTTCTAGCACTCAGGAACCGTCTATGCAAGACATGTTACATGCTATTCATGCCTTGGGGGAGAGAGTTGAGGCGTTAGCAAGTGACCGTAATCAACTCATGGCTGACGTGAAGGAACTTAAGTGCCATAGTGCCACGGCGGAAAGTGGGAAAGTGATTAGTGCGCAAAGTGTTGTGAACAGTGTTGCGACCGAGGGTTCGTCTGTTCGTGCCTGTCGTTCACCTAGTCCGGGACCTCTTGCAAGCTCCCAAGCCCAGGGGAGAAGCAATGTCGTACGACTTATGGGTTCGAGAGGCCTTGATCAGCGAACAGACGTTCCCTCTATGGTATCAGGCGTATCTCGTCAAGATCGCCCCTACCATAAGACGAGAGAGCCCATTTTTACCTCGTCGTCCGAAGGCTTTTCACGCAAGAAACCATGGAGCAAGGTTTCTAGGCCTCTGAAACGCAAGTCGGTACCTTCAGGACAGGTCCAACGTCCTGGATGTAGTCATTGGGACAGTTCGGACCCGTTGCTGTCATCGGATGACTGCTCGCCGCCTAAGCAAGGCAAAGTTGTGCCGTCTCAGGCGCTAACCCCGTCTGTTACCGCACCCGTTACCGTAGACCCTAAATGGGTTATACTGCAGGACATGCAGTCTAAGCTTGCGTCCCTTATGGAAGACTACAACAGAAGGTTTCCGTTGAACCTAGCCGTTTATCTCATGGATATCCTGGCCGTCAGCCACCCAAGCGTTCTGTTGTGCGTCCTGTTGACGTTGGTGTAGCCAGCTCACGTCAACCAGTTGGGGTTGTACCACACCCGATGCGGTCTCGTGTGGATTTTCAGCCGCAGGTGGACGTTAGGCAACTCGCTGATGCGTCTGGTGACGTTCTGGACGTTCGCCAACCATCAGAGTTGACTTGTTTTGACGCGGTGCGTCAACCTCCGCAACCTAGAGTTGTTTTGACTGCACAACCCAGGCGGTCTAAGCAGTCTCGGGTGGACGCTGTGCGTCCTCACGCACCTGTTGTTGTTGACAGTTCCCAGACTGTTCAGCAGTTTCAGGACGCTGCGTCCTGCTCCGCAACTTATGCACCAGTGCGGGCGGACGCTGCGTGTTAAGCATTGCCAACCCCTTTGCTTGTTTCTCATCAGTTGTCAGATGAGGAACTTTCGGATGAGGACGTTGCTGACCCTCAGCCTGAGGATCATCCTTCAGATATTGACGAGCCTAGAGCAGTTCCGCCTTCTATGGACTTTAAAAAAGTCATGCTCATTTTTAAAGAGTTGTTTCCTGAACACTTTGTCTCTGTGGCTCCTCGTTCGCCGCCGTCTGAGTTTGTTTTAGGCGTACCTGCTGCCATGCCAGCCTTTACAAAACTCGTTCTCTCTCGCTCATCCAAGAGAGCTTTACGGCTGTTAGGCGATTGGTTGGAAACCAAGAGGAGTTTAGGGAAGACGGCCTTTGCCTTCCCCCCATCTAAAATCTCGTCTAGATCGAGCGTCTGGTATGCCACGGGAGAAGTTCTCGGCTTGGGAGTTCCTGCCTCTGCCCAGGGCGACTTCTCAAGTCTTGTAGACTCTCCCCGCCGCCTAGCCATGAGACGCTCGAAGATTAGTTGGTCATCCTCAGACCTGGACCATCTACTTAAAGGCATCTTTAGGGCTTTTGAAGTTTTCAACTTCCTTGACTGGTGTTTGGGAGCCTTGAGTAGGAAAATCTCATCAGCCGATAGAGATGTCTCCTTACTCATTATGTCCTGCATGGATAAGGCCATCCGCGATGGATCCAATGAGCTCTCCTCCTCGTTTACGTCAGGAGTCCTAAAGAAACGAGAGTCTCTGTGCTCTTTTCTGTCAGCAGGAGTGACGCCCTGTCAACGATCTGAGCTACTCTTTGCCCCTTTGTCTAAGTTCTTGTTTCCTGAACTTTTAGTTAAGGAAATAGCGTTGTCTCTAGTGCAGAAGGACACCCATGACTTGGTTGCGTCCTCGGCTCGCAAAGGGACCCCTTCGTCTGCCTTGTCTGCTAGACCTAGGATAGACACTCCAGCGTCCAGGTTTATTCCGCCCTTTCGTGGCAGAGCCCCCAGCAGGGGAAGTACTCGTGCCAAAGGGAAGAGAGGAAAGAGGAAAGGAGCCAAGTCCTCGCGTGGCAGAGTCTGACTGCCCGCAGCTTCAGACAGCAGTAGGTGCCAGACTCAAGAACTTCTGGCAAGCCTGGGAGAAGAGAGGCGCAGATCAACAGTCTGTGAGGTTGCTCAGAGAGGGGTACAAAATCCCATTTGTACGCAAACCTCCTCTAGCGACGTCCCCCATCGATCTCTCTCCCAGGTACCGAGAGGAAGCAAAGAGACAAGCCCTGAAACTAGAAGTGTCTCTTTTGCTAGAGAAGGGAGCGGTGGTCAAAGTCTCGGACCTTCAATCACCGGGGTTTTATAACCGTCTCTTCCTAGTACCGAATAAGACAGGAGGTTGGAGACCGGTGCTAGACGTCAGTGCTCTGAATGTCTTTGTCACAAAGACAAAGTTCACCATGGAGACCACCAAGTCAGTCTTAGCAGCGGTCAGAAAGGGAGACTGGATGGTCTCTCTCGACCTAAGAGACGCTTACTTCCACATCCCCATTCACTCAGATTCCCAACCTTTTCTGAGATTTGTGTTCGACAATGTGGTGTACCAGTTTCGGGCCCTGTGCTTTGGCCTAAGTCCTGCTCCTCTCGTGTTTACGAGGCTTATGAGGAATGTGGCAAAATTCCTCCATTTATCGGGTATCCGAGCCTCCCTTTATTTGGACGACTGGCTTCTCAGAGCCTCGTCCAGTCATCGCTGTCTGAAGGATCTCAATTGGACTTTAGATCTGACCAAGGAATTGGGACTTCTGGTCAACTTGGAAAGGTCCCAGCTGATCCCATCCCAAACTATTCTGTATTTAGGGATGGAGATTCGCAGTCCAGTTTTTCGGGCTTTTCCGTCGGCCCCCAGAATAGATCAAGCCCTGCTCGTAATCCAAAGGATGTTGAAGAGAGAACGTTGCTCAGTCAGGAATTGGATGAGTCTAGTAGGAACTCTATCATCCCTGGAGCAGTTTGTCTCTCTAGGAAGGCTACACCTCCGACCTCTACAATTCCATCTAGCTTTTCACTGGAAAAAGGACAAGACGCTAGAGGCGGTCTCGATCCCGATTTCCGAAACAGTAAAGACTTGCCTGAATTGGTGGAAAGACAATATCAGTCTACGAGAGGGACTTCCCCTAGCAGTTCAGAAACCAAACCACGTTCTCTTCTCAGACGCATCGGATTTGGGTTGGGGTGCGACACTGGACGGTCGGGAATGCTCAGGTCTGTGGACCTCAAGTCAGAGGAGCATGCATATCAACGGCAAGGAGCTTTTGGCAGTTAACCTGGCCTTGATGAGCTTCGAGAGTCTCCTTCGAGACAAAGTGGTGGAGGTCAACTCGGACAACACCACAGCCTTGGCGTACATTTCCAAACAAGGAGGTACCCACTCCCTGACACTGTACGAGATCGCAAGGGACCTGCTCATCTGGTCAAGAGATCGAGGCATCTCCCTGGTAACGAGGTTTATCCAGGGCGACTTGAACGTTCTAGCAGATTGTCTCAGTCGGAAAGGTCAGGTAATTCCAACCGAATGGACCCTCCACAAGGATGTGTGCAAGAGGCTTTGGGCGACTTGGGGTCAACCCACCATAGACCTCTTTGCAACCTCGATGACCAAGAGGCTTCCAATCTATTGCTCACCAGTCCCAGACCCAGCAGCAATACATATAGATGCCTTTCTCCTAGATTGGTCTCACCTAGACCTATACGCATTCCCACCATTCAAGATTGTCAACAAGGTACTGCAGAAATTCGCCTCTCACGAAGGGACAAGGTTGACGTTAGTTGCTCCCCTCTGGCCCGCGAGAGAATGGTTCACCGAGGTACTTCGATGGCTGGTAGACTTTCCAAGAAGTCTTCCTCTAAGAGTAGACCTATTACGTCAGCCCCACGTAAAGAAGGTACACCAAAGCCTCCACGCTCTTCGTCTGACTGCCTTCAGACTATCGAAAGACTCTCGAGAGCTAGAGGCTTTTCGAAGGAGGCAGCCAGTGCGATTGCAAGAGCGAGGAGAGCTTCTACCATTAGAGTTTACCAATCGAAGTGGGAAATCTTCCGAGACTGGTGCAAGTCAGTATCTGTATCCTCGTCCAGTACCTCTGTAGCCCAAATCGCTGATTATCTCTTATACCTGAGAAGAGTTCGCTCCCTTTCAGCTCCCACGATCAAGGGCTACAGGAGCATGTTGGCTTCGGTCTTCCGGCATAGAGGCTTAGATCTTTCCAACAATAAAGATCTACAAGATCTCCTTAAGTCTTTTGAGACCTCTAAGGAACGTCGTTTGGCTACACCTGGATGGAATTTAGACGTGGTCCTAAGATTCCTCATGTCAGACAGGTTTGAGCCTTTACATTCAGCCTCCCTGAAGGATCTCACTCTTAAGACTCTTTTCCTGGTGTGCTTGGCCTCAGCTAAAAGAGTCAGTGAGCTTCATGCCTTCAGCAAGAACATCGGTTTTTCGACAGAAAAAGCCACTTGTTCTCTTCAACTTGGTTTCCTAGCCAAGAATGAACTGCCTTCTCGTTCTTGGCCTAAATCTTTTGATATTCCTAGCTTATCAGAGATCGTAGGCAACAAATTAGAGAGAGTATTATGCCCCGTTAGAGCTCTTAAGTTCTATTTAGCTTGTACTAAGCCTTTACGAGGTAAATCTGAAGCGTTATGGTGTTCGGTTAAGAAACCATCCTTACCTATGTCAAAGAATGCTTTGTCATATTTTATCAGATTGTTAATACGAGAAGCTCATTCACACTTGAGTGAGGAAGACCGATCTTTGCTTAAGGTTAAGACGCACGAGATTAGAGCTATAGCAACTTCTGTGGCCTTCAAGCAAAATAGATCTCTGCAAAGTATCATGGACGCGACCTTTTGGAGAAGCAAGTCAGTGTTCGCGTCATTTTACTTGAAAGATGTCCAGACTCTTTACGAGGACTGCTACACACTGGGTCCATTCGTAGCAGCGAGTGCAGTAGTGGGTGAGGGTTCAACCACTACACTTCCCTAATTCCATATCCTTTTAATCTGTCTCTTGAAATGTTTTTAATATTTTTTTTATGGGTTGTTCGGAAGGCTAAGAAGCCTTTCGCATCCTGGTTGATTTGGCGGGTGGTCAAAGTCATTTCTTGAGAGCGCCCAGATTAGGGGTTTGATGAGGTCCTGTTGTATGGGTTGCAGCCCTTGATACTTCAGCTCCTGGGAGTCTGTCAGCATCCTAAGAGGATCGCTGGGCTCCGTGAGGAAGACAGACTTACAAGGCAGAGTAATCGTCTAAGTCAGCTTCCTTACCAGGTACCTATTTATTTTGGTTTTGTTATATTGATAACTGTCAAAATTAAAAAACTCTTAGCTTATACGCTGTAAACATAATTAACTCTGGTCTCTACCCACCTCCTTGGGTGTGAATCAGCTATTATATATTCACCGGCTAAGTTAAATATCTAAAAATGATATTTTAATTATAAAATAAATTTTTGAATATACTTACCCGGTGAATATATAAATTAAATGACCCTCCCTTCCTCCCCAATAGAGACGCAGCGGGACGAGAAGAATTGAAGGTTTTGTTTACATACAAGAGTGGTATCTGGCCGACAGTTGGCGCTGGTGGGCACACCCGCAACCTGCATAGCGATCGCTCGCGAGTTTTTTGAGTATGTTGTCTGTCGAGCCGCAGAGTTGCAGCTATTATATATTCACCGGGTAAGTATATTCAAAAATTTATTTTATAATTAAAATATCATTTTTTTTTCTTATTCTTAACCCTGCAAGGGATACCACTGAGTGTGCCTTTTGTAGCTGTCTCTCTCTGTAAATAGTACTAAACATTCTTTCTATTATCCCTTTAGCCTTCCCCCAATGTCTTTATTTTCCCCCTTTTACTTTTCAGATACTTCTTTAGGTCTCATTGCACCTAGCTCATCAATTTATTGAAATTCACCTTGCACCAGTTTTCACCTCTTAATCAAAAGTCAATCTTATGAATTAATCCTGGGAATGTCCTCAGGATGAGACCAATTGTATTTATTAAAATATACTTATAATATTTAAATGTTTAAGTGTTTCATCATTAAACTTTTAAGTGTTTCATCATTAAACTGTTAAGTGTTTCATAAGTCTTTTTTTTTTCTTTTTCAGCCAAATAGAACATATTACCTAGAAGATCCAGAAGGTTATGCACTTGAATGGTGCAGAGTCATAGAAGAAGTGAAGCATTTTTACTATCCAGAAACCACAACTTGAATCCATCAAAAGAAATGCTAGGTTGTATGAATAAGTTTTATTTTTTTTATCCTATGTAATTTTGTTAGAGCAGAAGAAACATATGGCATCTAAAGCTTTAGCTAAGTTTCTTTTTTAGGGTGGTGGATACATTGGATTTATTTTAGACTTACACACAAGGGAAATGAACATTAAACCTTGTTTTGTTCTTGTGGCCATTAGATAGTCATTTGGCCAAGTGTTTTTTTTTATCTATTGAGTCTCCCCTTTTAAACTGAAGATGTGTTGTAAATATGGAAGATTTTAAGTTTGTTGTTCAAGAATAATAATCATTTCTATTTTATCTTTAAAGATCATACTGTATGTGAAATCTGTTCCTATGAGAAAAATTTTGTATTTTTCGTGATGTCCTGTATTATATTTTATCTTCCTTGTGGGATTAATACATGATAAGTGCAGTGAATTTCTTAGTTGTTTGTTAAATATTTTGCCATTTTTAATAAATAGTTAACTTCGCAATATCCAAACACAAACAGTAAGCATTCAAGTTTCACATGTTAACAGTAGGATATTCATTATTCCCACTGAAGGACATTGTAATTAATTCCTACCTTTTTTATCTTTATCCTTTGTTACAGTATTGTGGTGAGTGTGGTCACTAAGATTTAGATGAAAGTAGGTTAAGTGATGTAAAAGGTTCAAGTGAAGCAAATCATTCGTTTGTTCCATTGATAACAAGTTTCTGATGTTATAATAACATAATCCTTTCTTTGTGAAAACAATTTAACCATAGTATTTTTAAACAAATAGGCTGAAAAAATTAAGAAGTATCAATTTCAAGTGTCACTTCAGGCAATAAATTTTAATTTCAACATAACAGTATTATCTTCCCTTCATACAATTTCCACATTAAATGGAGAAAGGAAACAATATACTGTACTTCAAATCAGTGCTATTACATGAAAATCCAGTTATAATTGGTAATGTATTAATTAGAATCGATAATTTTGATATGCAATTATGTTCTAAATGAATCAATGTATCACATATTTTCTGGGGTAATCAAATGTTGCCCTTGCTGTAGACAATGTCATTAGTTTTTCATTGGTAATAGTAGTAATTCATTTTGGTTGTGATCAAAATTATGTAAAGTTAATCCTTGATGACCTTATTCATTGTATAATTAGGAATTTAAATACAGTAATAATACTAATACCAAAAAGCAATCTTCATATGGTATAATAAAAGTACGGTATATTATGAAATACTTATAGCACTGAATAAGAAACCGTGTAAGCCTATCTGGTATACAGTGTTTAATAATACTGTACATTAAATCAAGATTATTTAAGGGGTTACCCTCTGATTTCTTACCAAATATATGATGAGAGGAACAGTTTTTAAGTTCTTAATCAGAAACTGGTGTAGAAAAATAGTATGAATAACAACAAAGTTAATTTCTTTAGTTTAAGTTATTTCATTATTGTATAAAGTCTTAATTAATTGATGTTAAAGATTCCCCATATCTTGTATATTGCTTCCTTTTGACTTATATTAATTCAGAATTTTTAAGATAGCTTCACTTTCTAACATTAGTCATTGAAACTGACAATGTTGTTTCTAAGGACATTTCATTGTAATCCTTCAATAATAAACACTTTGCAGGAACTTTTGTTGTTAATCTTAACGCAAGAAAGTGTGATTGTTGCCAATAGAGCAAACTGTATTTTATTGGAAGCATAAATTTAAGTACTTACCGTAGTTAGCCTGTGATCTAAGTTGGAGAAGATTGCAACTAATGAATAATCATGTACCTAAAGTGTTTCTTATTATCACTTACCGCTTTCAAGTGTTCTGTTATCTTTATTTCTCTCTGGTTGTATTGCAAGTTATTCTTTCACTGTTTAATCTGATTGTATTGCAAGTAACAGTTTTTTTAATATTAAAAGCTTGATAGTGTTTCTTCATTAAAAGTCTTTAATTAATGTGGGGTAATGTTTTCATTGACTAAAATTTCTTGAACTTCCTTGGGTGTCAAAATATTTTGCAATCTACTTCTAAGATTGTACAAGTCTTTATATATTTTGAAGTCTAAATACTCTTTAACTTTCATGGCTTTCATCATTTACCCTTTCATCTGTAGCACTCAATTCAATTCCATAGTTAAATAATTGTTGGGCTTTACACCAGCCAGTATTGGAGTCAAAGTGTTTGAGATTGGGAGGTTTGGACAAACACCGATTGTTTGATCATCTTTAGAGAAACTGGTATCTACAATAATATCTGAAATGTCCTCTCTAATGTTGTCATTATCATCTAGCATATCAGACAATAGGTAGGTTGAGTAAAAATTGGA
>NC_090732.1:77497889-77500389 GCF_036898095.1 Palaemon carinicauda | reverse complement strand
CTTTTATGGGCTCTCGTGACATGGTTGGTTTCGACCTGGCCTTTCATTAGAAGGGGCTAGCGTTCGATCCCAAGTATGAGGTAGAAATTTATTTCTATTTGAACACGATGTTGTGTTGATATTTATCGATATTGACTCATTAGGGGTAATTTGAATGAATTACTACCAATTGTGTCACGTGGTGGCCCGGGAAATTGGGTAAAACTCGCTGGTAAGAGACTGCTGTCTCGCCAGGTAAATCCTCGGACAGCTGGTAGCGGTCAGGTTCCAATTTCTTTTATGGGCTCTCGTGACATGGTTGGTTTCGACCTGGCCTTTCATTAGAAGGGGCTAGCGTTCGATCCCAAGTATGAGGTAGAAATTTATTTCTATTTGAACACGATGTTGTGTTGATATTTATCGATATTGACTCATTAGGGGTAATTTGAATGAATTACTACCAATTGTGTCACGTGGTGCCCGGGAAATTGGGTAAAACTCGCTGGTAAGAGACTGCTGTCTCGCCAGGTAAATCCTCGGACAGCTGGTAGCGGTCAGGTTCCAATTTCTTTTATGGGCTCTCGTGACATGGTTGGTTTCGACCTGGCCTTTCATTAGAAGGGGGCTAGCGTTCGATCCCAAGTATGAGGTAGAAATTTATTTCTATTTGAACACGATGTTGTGTTGATATTTATCGATATTGACTCATTAGGGGTAATTTGAATGAATTACTACCAATTGTGTCACGTGGTGGCCCGGGAAATTGGGTAAAACTCGCTGGTAAGAGACTGCTGTCTCGCCAGGTAAATCCTCGGACAGCTGGTAGCGGTCAGGTTCCAATTTCTTTTATGGGCTCTCGTGACATGGTTGGTTTCGACCTGGCCTTTCATTAGAAGGGGCTAGCGTTCGATCCCAAGTATGAGGTAGAAATTATTTCTATTTGAACACGATGTTGTGTTGATATTTATCGATATTGACTCATTAGGGGTAATTTGAATGAATTACTACCAATTGTGTCACGTGGTGGCCCGGGAAATTGGGTAAAACTCGCTGGTAAGAGACTGCTGTCTCGCCAGGTAAATCCTCGGACAGCTGGTAGCGGTCAGGTTCCAATTTCTTTTATGGGCTCTCGTGACATGGTTGGTTTCGACCTGGCCTTTCATTAGAAGGGGCTAGCGTTCGATCCCAAGTATGAGGTAGAAATTTTATTTCTATTTGAACACGATGTTGTGTTGATATTTATCGATATTGACTCATTAGGGGTAATTTGAATGAATTACTACCAATTGTGTCACGTGGTGGCCCGGGAAATTGGGTAAAACTCGCTGGTAAGAGACTGCTGTCTCGCCAGGTAAATCCTCGGACAGCTGGTAGCGGTCAGGTTCCAATTTCTTTTATGGGCTCTCGTGACATGGTTGGTTTCGACCTGGCCTTTCATTAGAAGGGGCTAGCGTTCGATCCCAAGTATGAGGTAGAAATTTATTTCTATTTGAACACGATGTTGTGTTGATATTTATCGATATTGACTCATTAGGGGTAATTTGAATGAATTACTACCAATTGTGTCACGTGGTGGCCCGGGAAATTGGGTAAAACTCGCTGGTAAGAGACTGCTGTCTCGCCAGGTAAATCCTCGGACAGCTGGTAGCGGTCAGGTTCCAATTTCTTTTATGGGCTCTCGTGACATGGTTGGTTTCGACCTGGCCTTTCATTAGAAGGGGCTAGCGTTCGATCCCAAGTATGAGGTAGAAATTTATTTCTATTTGAACACGATGTTGTGTTGATATTTATCGATATATATATATATATATATGTAATATATATAATATATACATAATATATATATATATATATATATATACATAATATATATATATATATATATATATGTATATATATATATATATATACATAATATATATATATATATATATATATGTATATATATATATATATATATATTATATATATATAATACATATATATATTATATATATTATATAATATTTTGTATATAATTTATATACACATATAACATATATTATACATACATATATATACAATATATAAAATATATATACAATATATAAAATATATATATACATATATATATATATATATATATCATTATAAAAACAAGATTATATTTTATTTGCCTTTTATGAATTTAGATCAGCCTTGTTTTTAAGAATAATTTTGTGGCAGAATAGCCTTTGTTTTGTATGAGCATTTGTTTATTTTATATTTGAAATTCAAGTGACCGTTGTCTGGTCATTTTAAGTGTTTAATGTAAAGTGCTTAATTTAACGATTCTCAGTGTGGTTAGGCGCCTCAATTATATTACCGAACCATCGTTTTAACAATTGTTTTTAGTATATATATATATATATATACGAGTGCTTATGAACGCGTCTTGATGTCTGGGTGTTGGTGCTCGGACAGAGTTCAGTTCGGGCTTGAGCAATCCCTTGATATCATACCTTGAGCAGCATACTGATTTGGACTTTGGATGACGATTATT
>NC_090732.1:77482951-77492951 GCF_036898095.1 Palaemon carinicauda | reverse complement strand
AGAAGATAGTATCCCATACACTGCCTTCAGCACAGCCAGGGGACAGTATGAATTTTTGTGTACAGTATACCTTTTGGTTTATGTTGTGCTCCCATAACATTTACTAGAATGATCAACATAGTGTTTGGAGACTTGTTAGGAGACATGTTGCATGCCTATATGGACGACCTTGTAATCTTTTCTAATACCTTAGAAGAACATCTACATAAACTGGAGCTAGTGCTACAGAAACCAATACAGCATAATTTAAGGGTAAAGATTAGTAAGTGTGAATTCTTCAAAACAGAATTAGTCTATTTAGGTTTTACAGTGTCTAGTCAAGGTCTTAAAGTAGTCCACGATAAGGTGTTGGCTATCCGTAACTTTTTGATACCTACTAATGTCAAGGGAATACAGCAATTTCTGGGGTGTAGTGGGTATTACAGGCATTTTATACGCAATTATTCAATAATAGCCGCTCCCCTAACCGATCTTACGAAGAAGGGCGTAGATTTCATACGGTCTGAGCAGCATCAACAGGCGTTTGATACCTTGGAAGTTGAACTGTGTAGTTCTCCTATCTTAAAATTTCCTGACTTCGGTAAGGAATTCTTCATTGCAACAGACGCCTAAGACCTAGGAGTAGGTGGGGTATTGCTTCAGCAATATGACAAACAGTTTTTCCCGATAGCTTTTTATTCACGTAAACTGAGACCTTCCGAAAGTAAATATGCAGTAATAGGCAAGGAAGGGCTAGCTATTGTTAATTCACTAGTGCATTTTAAGTTCATAATATACGGTTATCTCGTCAAGGTTCTTACTGATCATAAGCCCCTAACCGACTTCTTTAAAGGCTTTAGTCACAGCCCCAAACGAACTCGGTGGCATTTGATCATCCAAGACTTTGGCGCGAGGATCGGGTATTTACCTGGGAAAGCAAATATCATTGCTGACGCATTATCATGCAACCCCGCGTCATCTTGTACAGAGCCATTAGCTGAATTAACGGATTTTGAGCGAAGCGAAAAATCTATTTTTGGGTGAGATAGCCATGTCGTCCTGATGGAAGGTTCCTTCAGTAGCTTCCTAGGGTATATTTAACTACAGTGGATATTCCCAGAGAATTAAACTAAAGGTTATCATAGAATTCTAACTTCTGGTGCGAGTACCCTAAATGTTTCCCTCTAGGATATCGTATATCAGTAGGGGACGCATGTATTAACATGCCACGTAGCTATCTGCACTCCATATAAAGTTAACGCTTCGATATGGGAAGGTGGCTGAGTAACTGAGGAGCCGTTCCAAAGTTACTCTCATTCGTGGCTACTTTTGGTACTCGAGACGTAAACAAACGGGCGCCATTGTTAAATGACGTCACGTCCGTCTTCATCCTGAGCTCAGCTCCTACCAATCTCCGCAATACAGTAGGTCAGGGAGGGGCCTGAAAGGCTGAACTAGAATAGACGGGAGGGTCCATCAGGACGACATGGCTATCTCACCCAAAAATGGATTTTGGCTCAAGCCATGTCGTCCTGATGGAAGTGTACCAGAGAATTAATGTATCGTGGATTTTTTCCCTTAATCCAAGTGCCTAGGGCTTCGAGCAATATTTCTATGGTCTGGAGACCGTAAAGACTATGACAGTTTTAGTAATTGTCCTTACCAGAGATTCTACAATGAACTGGCTTCCTGCCCCCCTGGCAGGGAAGTCCTGGTGGACAAGAGGAATATCTCGAAGTGATCGGTGAAGAAGTACTCGCCTGGTGGAGAGATCATGCTGGTTAATATTCGAGTAGGAATATTATCAAGACATAGGTGAGTATATAATATAAATACTTATATTATTCTTGTAATCAGATAGGAAAGGGATAAATGAAACTATAACAATCGTATATTTCCTAATAAGGAATAGGAGCGAAAGGAGACGCACATGGCAAATAAAATAGACATTTTATTTCTAAGATTACATGTCATTATAGAAGTAATTACAATAATGATTATAGAATTTATTTACAATAATAATGAATAATGTACATGAAAAATTAAAGACGGTGATCTTGAGTCTGAAAAGGAAATTTTGCATTTCAGAAACACAAGTTCCCAGGGGAACGCCAGTCTTTTATAGTCCAAAAAACACTCCATGCTCGAGAGCATGTGGCACACGTGTAAAATTTCTATGGCATTTCACCTTGATAAAGAACAGTCTATTAGAAACACTAAGTGTCCATTAAATCACTATGTATCACGATAGGGTCAACACAGGCATCCGTAGAGTTAGAGTCCCAAATAACTCACTGTTCTATGCAGATTTAAGCAGCAGGTTTCATTACACTACCTGCAGCTACCACGAGATGTTTCACTTCGTGCACCTGTTTTGCGTAGTGCTTGAAGAACACGCGCAATGATTTCCAGCCTGTAAAGCTCTTGAGGATTTCGAAATCCATATTCTGAAAAAGTTCAGAGAAGAGGCAACTTTCCTAGGATCGTGACCTGCGAGTGTACTGTCAGGATCCGCTCTGCGAATGAAGTAGGTGATTTTCGCTCTTAGTTGTTTCAGTGACAGGTCGCTACCCAAGGTTTCTCCTTTGAAGAGTTGTCCTCCACCGAAGTCTGAAGTTCTTTGAAGATAGACCTTAAGACTCTCCACTGGGCATAGAGAGATATCTTCCTTCAGGGGGCAGATTCTCCAGGGGCCCCATCTCTTGGTGGGTAGTTCATTCTTTGCGAGAAACGTTGGGTCAGGGAAGAGGGTAAGATCTCCCTTATCGGTGAATTGGATTGGACTCTCTTCTCTTGATAATGCCACTATTTCACTGACTCAGGCTTCCGAGGCGAGAGCAAAAAGGAAGATAACTTTTTGAGTCAGGTCTTTCAGAGGGCACGAATCGTTGTCCAGGCTAGAAGCAAAATGGAGCACCTTGTCCAGGGACCAGGAGATAGGTTTTGGTGGAGGTGCTGGGCGTAGTCTAGCGCATGCCTTTGGCAGTTTATTGAAGATGTCACTGGACAGATCAATCTGGAAGGCGTATAGGAGTGGTCTAGTCAAGGCCGATATACAAGTGGAAATCGTGTTGGCTGCTATGCCTTGTCCATGAAGGTGAATGAAGAAGGACATGCAAAAATCAATGGTGATCTCCGTAGGATTTTTCGCCTTGACGAAGGAGACCCACTTTTTCCAGGAAGATACGTACTGCCCTCTGGTAGACTCTGTTTTGTACTCCTCAAGGAAGTCTAAGCTTTTCTTCGAGATCCCAAACCTTTTCTTTACGGCTAAGGAGAGAAAATCATGAGATGAAGGTCCTTGACTTTCAGTGATGAAGCGAAGACAGTCGACTTCTGTACTTGTTGAGAGAGGACTGGGCCCGGTAGGGGGATCAACGTGGGCTGCAGCTCCGGGACCAGGGGATACCAATTGCTCCGGGCCCACTTGGGAGTCACTAGGGCCGCTGTCCCTTTGAAGGTTCTCAGTTTGCATAGGACTTTCAGCAGAAGGTTGGGTTGAGGGAACAAGTAGATCTTGGACCATCTGTTCCAATCCAGGGACATGGCGTCCACCGCTTCTGCCTTGGGGTCCTCGTACGTGGCCACATATCGAGGAAGTTGATTGTTGTCGCTCGTCGCGAAGAGATCGATCTGAAGTTCCAGGACTTGGCGAGAGATGAAGGAGAACGATCTTGCGTCTAGAGACCATTCCGACTCTATTGGGCTTGTCCTTGATAGAGCGTCCGCTGTCACGTTGCGGAATCCTTGTAGGTGAACTGCAGACAGGTGCCATTTCTTCCTGTCTGCCAAACGGAAGATAGGTAGAAGCACCTGATTTATCTGGGGCGATCTCGAGCCCTGACGATTGAGACATCTGACTACCACCGAGTTGTTTCAGAGTCAGACGGATGTGGATCGAGGGAGGCGGGGAGACTTTCTTAAGGGTGAGAAGAACCGCCATGGCCTCCAAGATGTTGATGTGAAACGTCTTGAATAGGGGAGACCATGTTCCTTGAACCTGCTGTTGGTGGGAGTGACCTCCCCAACCCTCCAGTGAAGCGTCCATGTGGATGTTGATCGATGGAGGCGGGTGTTGAAGAGGGATGGACCTTTTCAGGGCCTATGCTTCCGACCACGGCTTTAGAAGTGAGCGAAGTCTGTTTGGAAGCCGTCTCTTGAGGTCTCTTCGAGCGATGGATGCGAATCGTCTCCAGACTCCCGTGGCATCCTTTAGCTGTGCGCGAAGCACTGGGTTTGTCACTGAGGCGAACTGTAGAGAGCCGAGAACTTGTTCCTGTTGGCGTCTTGAGATCCGTTTGGATTTTAGAAGCCTTCTGACAGACCCTGCTATTTCCTTCCTTTTCTTCGGTGGAATGGAAAGGCGGTGTGAATGAAGGTCCCAATGGATTCCCAACCATTGGAACTTCTGAGCTGGAGTGAGGCGAGATTTCTCGGCGTTTATCTTGAAACCCAGATGCTCTAGGAACTGGGTGACTTTGTTGCAGGCTCTCAGACAATTTTCGGGCGATGTCGACCAGACTAGCCAGTCGTCTAGGTAGGCCATCACTTGGACGCCCTGAAGACGTAGCTGTTGGACGATTGCGTCTGCTAGCTTGGTGAAGATTCGTGGAGCCATGTTGAGCCCGAAGGGCATGCCCCTGAAGGCGTAACTTTTCCTTTGGAGTCAAAATCCTAGGTAGGAGGAAGCGTAGTGATTCATTGGAATGTGCCAGTAGGCATCCGCCAGGTCTATGGAGACCGTTTAGGCCCTGTGAGGCAGAAGGGCCCTTATTTGTTGCAGAGTCAGCATCTTGAATTTGTTGTTCGCAATGAACTTGTTGAGAGGGGACAGGTCTAGAATGACTCTGAGTTTGTCTGAGTCTTTCTTGGGAACACAAAAGAGTCTCCCTTGGAACCTGGTTGACTTTACCCTCTTGATCACCTTCTTGTTCAAGAGTTCCAGGACATATTCTTCCAGGAGGGGGGTTGACGGTTGGAAGAATTGCTGGAAGGATGGGGGTGGTTGAGTCCAGCTCCAGCCCAGTCCTTTCCTGATGATGCTGTGAGTCCAAGGATCAAAGGTCCAACGATCCTGGAATTGGCGGAGTCTTCCTCCCACCGGAAGCGCTTAATTGCTTCTGGTTTCCCGAGGGTTTGCCACCTCGGCCGCTAGCTCCCCTTCCTCCTCTGCCTCTGGAGGGACGGCGAGAAGAATCTCTGCCGGAGCCTCTGCCTGAGCCTCTACCTCTGGGACGAAAGGTAGTGGAATGCTGCTCATAGGCAGGGGTGAAGACCAGTGACTGCGACACCACCGGTTGGGGATCAGTTGAAAGGTCTTCTGTGGTTGTGCAACCACTTGGGGAGTAGCGGGAGCCGGGAACTGACGTCTTGGTTGACGTTGCTGGGGCTTAGGCTTCGAGGATTTCCTCTTAGGTTGAGGGCCTTCGTCCTGAGAGGACATCCTCTTTCGAGACATGCCCCACTTGTGGAGAATGTTCCGATTCTCCGTGGCGGCTTTGTCCACTATCTCTTTCACCAAGGTAGAAGGGAAGAGATGTTTGCCCCAGATGTTGGAGGAAATCAGTCTCCGGGGTTCGTGTTTCACCGTTGCATTGGCGAACACGAATTCTCTACAGGCTCTGCGAGCCCTAGCGAAGCTGTAGAGATCTTTGGTCACAGTAGCAAGGTGTGCCTTTGCAAGGACCATGTAAAAGTCTGGGACCCTGGTGTCCCCGGCCATGACTTCTAGCTGTACCTGATGTGACAGCGAAGCAGCGAGTCTCTCCTTAGTATCTTGTTCCCGACGAAGGAGATGGTCGTTCAGTCGTGGGAGGTCCTCGTTGAACTGACGACCGGCTACATCAGGTTCAAGTTTCCCAACCGTAAAGGTAAGCTGGATGTCTTTCCAGTACCTGTCATCGGGGGGAAGAGTGAGAGAGAAGGGTGTGCACTCCTCCAGTGCAGGGCAAGGTTTCCCTTCCTCCACAGCCTTCATGACCGCTTGGAAGGCCTTTTCAACGAAGGGGAAGGTAGCAGTAGCTGGAGCAACAAAGGTTGGATGCTTTTTGCTCAGTGCTGGCATCTTGGAGTTGGTGAAACCTCGATTCTTCACTGCATGAGCCAGCATAGCTTGGGCCTTTGTGAGATCGAACACGATCATTTCTTTAGGTTCGGTCTCTTCTTTTGAGGCTGGTTCGGACCTGAGTCGGACGTAACAGTCCGGATAAGCCTCGGAAGTTCGGGAAGAACTCCACTTCTTCCAGGAGAACAGAACCGATCTTTTCACTAATGAAAATTTTGCCTGTTGTAATTGGCATGTGCTCAGCGTATCTCCAAGGGTTAGATTCCGAGCATGAGGGGAGGTCCTTAACCGAAATCCTTTTCGGTTGCTTGAAGCCGATGAGAGTAGTCCGGAACTGCTCCTGAGACTCTCTCAGTTTCTTTTCCATGAGGGCTTCTAGCATCTTGAAGACCTCTTGAGTGGCCGCTGGGAGTGGATCCGGGGCGGCGGAAGTCGAGGGAACGGGTTCCTCGGGTACCACTGGGGTTACCGTGGGAGTTGGATCGGCCTTGTTCTCTGAATCGTGGTACTCCACACGGTCCTCCTCATAGTCGAGTTCCTCGCCCATGAGGGTCTTCTCCGTTCCTTCGGAGATCTCCGACATACGTTCCACCTCTTCGGAGTTAAGGTGGCACGTGCGTAGGGACTGTTCCATTACAATGTCGGGTGTAATCACCAACTGGACGGTTGGGATTTGATCAGAGGGATCACAGCGTCCTTAGAAGCTTTTGGGAAAAGCAGTGCCCTCATGTCTTCATTTGGAAGATAAGGTCCAGAAGCGTTCTTCTGGAAACCGCGCACCCATCTGCGCAGTTTCTCTCTAGCGTTGTCCCGTTCCTCGGTGGTAAGAGGAGTCTTGAACGCCTTTTCCAGGAGACCTTTGCAGATCGGACAGTTCTGCGGATCCCAGTATTTCAGGTTGCCTTTCTTGGCGGCGCAAGGGGCGTGGGTCCGGCACGCCTTGTGCCCGTAGAAGTCCAGGCGTTTAACTCCGCTGAAGGAGCTCTCTCACTTCCTATACTCCTGTAAAAGAAGATCATGAGTACATGGAAGGCATAATATGACTTACTCTAGGCTTAAGAATAACTTAACCTATAATATTAGCATATAATTTATATGCTCAGGATAGATGAGCGGGAAAGAAGAAGTTAGACACATACTTGTGAATCCCGTCCAGCCGGTTACCGTAACCTTTTCTGTAGACAATTCCTTAGGACCCGAGGGTTCTAAAGGAGGGAGAATCCGTATGGATGAGCCAAGCTAGGCTTCCTTATCATAGGAATTGTCCGCAGAGTATAAAAGGATCTGAGATCGCTCAGAGCCTAGTGGGGGAGAGGGGAAAATAGGATAAACCCCTTAATAATATGTAGGTTCCGGCAATAGACTGCACTGAGATGCACAGAGTATGCTGGAAATGTTGTACTGGGCAACCATACAGCATAGCCACTATATCAGATGGTATAATGATACCTATATGGAGGTGGCAGGCTATCTGGCTGCATCAGATTGACTGCCGGCGTGG
This sequence comes from Palaemon carinicauda, assembly GCF_036898095.1. NCBI lineage: Eukaryota > Metazoa > Arthropoda > Malacostraca > Decapoda > Palaemonidae > Palaemon > Palaemon carinicauda. Next base: position 77,485,407 of record NC_090732.1, on the reverse strand, counting down.
TGCCGACAGCCGTAGAAGGGGTGCATGTCCTTTAGCGCCTCATTAGGTGGCGCCGGCAGGCCGACGGCACGCCGGAGACTGGTCCTGCAAGGTGAAAAAACATCAAGGAGGACACACTGGACAACCAAGATGGAAAACACCACAGCAGCGACCGCCGGCACAGCGGCGGGTCACCGGCAGGGCGGTGTGCTCCGGCAGCCGGTGGCTGATGGCATGGTGAACCTTAGTTCAACTCATAAGATATAATATGTAGGGCGAACACCTCTGATGCCGGCAATCAATGCCGGCAGGTAAGGGGGCGGCAGTCGGCCGGCTGTCGCCAGGTAATCCTGGGGAAATGTATGAGGGAGGACGTCGGCGGTATGTCGGCGGCAGGCGGCAGCCTCCGGCAGGCGGCAGCCTCCGGCAGGCGGCAGGCTGACGCCTTGGGGGGGGGGTCTTATGAATAGAGGTCACCTGAGGTAGTGGCGGCCGTCGCCGGCAGTAGAGGCGGCAAGGGACCGGCACCATAATAGAGAGAGAGAGAAAGGTAAGGAGGGAAGGGAGGTGTAATGTCCTATACCCCGCCGGCTTCCCTCCGGAGGGAGTGCACTCATGATAGGAGTAGATACACCTATCATCTGGCGGCAGTGGGCTGGCAGGTGGCTGGGAGCCTAAGGTAACCCAAGGGAGGGACAGAGAGCACTCAAAGAGGGGGAATCCTCCGCCGGCAGGACCGCCGCCGGCAACCACCCTTATAGAACACTATGAAGGGGAAGTGTACCAGAGCGGACAGCTCAGCAGAAGAACAAGGCTAGCCCTACCACTCCACCCAAGGGAGGAGTTGTAGGACAACGGATAGGGGTGTGTAGGCAGGCCTACACAAAGGGATAGAGTGGGGGAGGGGAGTAGGGGTCTTTCTAAGATGGGGAGACACTGTATGAGAGAGGCCACCAAGGCAAGGGGGTACGCTCCCTAACCTAGGATAGGTAGCTCAGATCAGGTACAGCACTGATTTACTGTCCTGAACTATAATAAAACAGAATCTCGCCCCCCAGAACCTAACCTAGATTAGGAGAACCATTCTCCTAGGCTAGGGAGGCCTGGAAAGACACATAGCTAGTTGCAGGGAGGAAGGAGTAACCCAACCAAGTGCAAACTGGGTTAGGGCAGAGCCCTTCCTAAGGTCTCAAGCATGACCCTAAGGGGGGTTCATTCCCTTAGGGTAGGCTGAGAAAGCGATAAATACTCTGGGTGAAGTCAAGATTCTCCCCAATATAGAATAAGGGAGAAGCAAGGCTACCCAGAGGGAATTATCCGTAGGTAAAGGGTATAGGAAGCCTACAAGGGTTCCTACATTAGGTTAGGAGAGTTTGGTACACGAACCAACACAGTCCCTTGTATGGTCCCCGAAGGTGAAAACACTTACATCACAGGAACTAGTATGTTTAAAATTGCCTAAATCTTCATAACTTAACTTAGGAACACTATTATATCATGCAGTAATATGAGCACTAGGCTGTCCAGCCTAGGGGCTAGGCTAGCGATCTAGTATGGGGTCGGCCAACGACCGTTGCCTAACGAACGCTAACACACGATATAATTACTTCCTAGCTATGAAGACTAAATAACTAATAATATTAATTAGATAAAGGACCGGAGAAGGCTGTTCTGGCTAACTAAATAAAGCATGCAACATGAACAGCGGCGCCGTAAAAGGGCGCGTCCGGTTTTGGCACAGCTCCGCCACAAAACACAAAGTATTACGAAAAGTAGAAGTTACTTTACGGCCAGAGCTTATTAAACAATACTAGGATCTGGTACTCAACTTTCCAGAAGAGGGCGAGGCTGAAGATTGAGACATAACGGCGATGTAACCAGATAAGTAAGACACTTGGGAAAAATCCGACTAAGCGTATGAGCTACAGGCGAAGGGATGAAGACGGACGTGACGTCATTTAAGAATGGCGCCCGTTTGTTTACGTCTCGAGTACCAAAAGTAGCCACGAATGAGAGTAACTTTGGAACGGCTCCTCAGTTACTCAGCCACCTTCCCATATCGAAGCGTTAACTCTATATGGGGTGCAGATAGCTATGTGGCGTGTTAATACATGCGTCCCCTGCTGATATATGATATCCTAGAGGGAAACCTTTAGGGTACTCGCACCAGAAGTTAGAATTCTGTGATAACCTTTAGTTTAATTCTCTGGGAATATCCACTGTAGTTAGATATACCCTAGGAAGCTACTGAAGGAACCTTCCATCAGGACGACATGGCTTGAGCCCAAAAAATAGATATATCAACATCCATGCCTATTGTTAAAACTGTATCTGAACAGGAAGATCTGGGCTAGAGCGCTGAACTAATACAGACTGAACAAAGAAAAGAACAGCAATTAGAAAAAATCATAAATGCTTTGAACGGAAATCTTAAGGAAAAGGAATATATAAAGTATACGCAGCAGAATTATATAATC
>NC_090732.1:77472951-77475451 GCF_036898095.1 Palaemon carinicauda | reverse complement strand
TCTTTTGTGATTCCCTTTTTGTGAAATGATATAATTATATATTCTTTCTAAGCTCAAGGGTATAGAGCAGTCTTGCTATCATTTTGTGTAAAGTTCAGCATGATTTTCCACCATGAAATCTCCTCAATATATAATGAAATAATTAGGCCATTTTCTGCTTTGTCTCTTTTAATGCCTCTTAATGATTTCTTTAATCCTACTCTTACTTTCAGTACCAGTCCAGGTGTTTCATTATTTCTTTTGGCAAAGTTATTTCTTATATCACTATTGCATAGCATTGTATAGAAAACCTCTGCCATTTTTATCACTTCATCTCTCTTGTTGATAATATTTCCGTTTTCATCTGTTAAAGCAAATATCTGTTGACACCCTATTCCAAGTCTTCTTTTCATTAACTTGATGCTTCTTCCTTTCTCTAGTGCTTCCTCAAATTTTGTCTTGATTGTGTTTACGAATTTATATTTTTATTTTGTTACTTTGAATAGTTCTTATAATTCTATTTCATCTCACTTGGATTTTACCCTCATTTCCAATGTTTTCTTTATTAGATTTTTGTTCATGTTTTCTGGTAGTTTTCCTTGATCTTGGTTTAGAACTTTTCCATCGATCTCTTGTGGGATTCTAGTACGAATTTTGTTAAATTACTGTTCATTTCTTCTTTATTTGCTTTCATTTCATCACATAGCTAGAAGTACATATTTTGTATTGATAAACTGAACTCTATCATACTTTTCTCTTTTTTTTGCTTCTCGCACTTCTATGGTGTCTTCCCTTTAATTTGTTTAATAGTGTTTCATCTTTAACAAGATTAATTTTTTCACTGAGAATAAAATCTATTCAGATTTTCTTTTCTATATTTGGACTTTGCATGTCCATTTTCTATTTTAATTTTTTATAAAAAAAGGGGTTCATAATTATTAGATTGTTTTTCTGCAAATTTTACAAGTATTTCTCCTATGATTTCTCTTTTCCAAACTCCAAATTTGCCTACAGCTGATTCCCTTCTCTTCTTTTGACATACTTTACATACAAGTGACCCAAAACAAAGGCAAATAGAATCTTGTGTTCTTTTTATTTTAAGATATATCCAGATCTTCATAAAAGAAGTTTCTTTTTCTTCCATTTTATTAGATGTTGTTGGTGCATACATTTGATTGATCTTCATTTTATAGTTTTTATTTAGTTTGATAATCAATCCTGGAATTCTATCACTGATATTACACAATTCTTCTGTTATCTGCACAATTTTAATAATAAGAAAATCCTCTCAATTTTCTTTGTTCCTTTCATGTCCGCTGAAGCAAAAGACTTGGCCATCTTTTAACTCTATTTAAGATTCCCTAGTTCTTCTAATTTCACTCAATCCTATTATATCCCAATTTATATCATTCAGCTTTTCTAGTTTAGTAACACACCAGGCCTCTTCCCTAGACAGGATCCTGACATTGTACGTTGTGAGGTTCAGGTACACACACACACACACACACACACACACATATATATATATATATATATATATATATATATTTATATGTAGATATATATATATATATATGTATATATATATATTTATATATATAGATATGTATATATGTATATATATATATATATATATATATATATATATATATATATATATATATATATGTATATGTATATATGTATATGTATATATATATGTATATGTATATATATATATATATATATATATATATATATATATATATATATATATATATATATATATATATATATATATATACATATACACACGCACCTTCTGCTATGTTGAATAGCATTGGTGAGCATTGCAAGCTCGTGCCCATTTTTCGTACAAAAAGTTTACACTAAAATCCATAATATTACCATGTTTCCTTGCTAGTCTCAAGATCCTGTTACACAAATTTCTCTCGTCTTCAACCAAAAATGTCCATCAGTTCTACTCCTAAAGTCCAAGATATTTTATGATTTCTCTGGGGGAAGAGTCCATCAAATATAAGTACCGGTAGCTAATCTTGGTGGCATATAGTAATGGACTTATTAAGAATGATATAACTTTTAAAAGATGTTTATTTTTTTCACATACAAACCAATTACCTCACAAAATACGTTGTCTACCTTCCAAACCTTATAAGGCACACTTGGAACAGACTTCATGCAGAATGACCAATTTTTAACATTAGGGATGCTTTATGACCTGGACACTTATTTAAGCGAGTAGAAATTGAGTGGACAGTATTGAATTTTTATGTAAAAAAGTATTTTATTTTAAAAGATTTTATTTTTCCACAGTGCAATGCGTGTTGTAAAGATGTTCAGTGAGAAGCCTTTAGACTTACGACCCGAGATAGTCGATTACTATCCCCGACACGTAGAAACCCACGTTCTTATGCATAATCTTCGGAAGGTAAGGCAATGGTACAGAATACAAACTTCCTTTTTTTATGTTAGTACCCTGCCCAGTACGGAATAGGGGGAATGGGGATTGTCATGAATAGGT
>NC_090732.1:77450451-77455451 GCF_036898095.1 Palaemon carinicauda | reverse complement strand
AAATCCCGAAACGCTTTCTCACCGCTAGGGAGAGAAAATCATTAGCTGCAGGGTCCGGGTTTTCTGTAATGAAGCGCAGACAGTTGACTTCTGGGCTCGCTGGGTCAGAACTGGATCTGGTAGTGGTACAAACTTCAGCTACAGTTCCAATGCCAGGAGGAACCACACGCTGTTCAGCCACTTGGGGGCCACTATTGCCGCTACCCTTTGAAGGATCTCAGTTTGTTGAGGACCCTCAACAGAAGGTTGTGAGGAGGGAACAGATAAATCTTGGACCATCTGTTCCAGTCGAGGGACATCGCGTCCACTGCTTCCGCTAAGGGGTCCTCGTACGGGGCACGTACAGGGGCAACTTCTTGTTGTCTTTTGTCGCAAAGAGGTCTATCTGCAGTTCTGGGACTGATTCAGAATGAAGGAGAATGATCCTGCGTCTAAGGACCATTCCGACTCTATCGGTGTGAACCTGGATAGAGCGTCCGCTGTCACATTGCGGACTCCTTGAAGGTGAACTGCCGACAGGTACCACTTCTTCTTTTCCGCCAATCGGAAGACGGCCAACATCACCTGGTTGAGAGGTGGTGACCTCGATCCTTGTCGATTCAAGTATCTCACAACTACCTCGCTGTCAATCACCACTTTATGTGGATCGAATGACGCAGGGAGACTTTCTTTAAGGTAAGGAGCACTGCCCTAGCTTCTAGAAAGTTTTATGTGAAAGGTCTTGAATAGCCTGGACCAAGTCCCCTGGACTTTTTTCCGATGAGAGTGACCTCCCCATCCCTCCTTCGAGGCGTCTGAGTGAATCGTCACCGACGGGGGAGGTGGCTGAAGAAGAACCTGACTTTTTTAGATGTCTGGCTTGGGACCAAGGCCTGAGAAGAGTACTTAGCCGAAGCGGCTGGTCTTCTCAGATCTCTTCACGCGTTTGATGCATAACTTCTCCAAACTCCGATTGCATCCTTTAGCTGTGCTCTTAGCACTGGGTCTGTCACCGAAGCAAACTGGAGAGAGCGCAGTACTCTCTCCTGCTCGTGTCTTGATATCCTTTCGGAATCTTGAAGTCTCTTGACAGAACCCGCTATCTCCTTCCTTTTCTTCGCCGAGGTGGAGAAACGTTGTGACAAAAGGTCCCAGTGGATTCTCAGCCACTGGAACTTTTGAGATGGAGAAAGTCGAGACTTTTTCTGTTGATCTTGAAGCCTAGGTACTCTAGGAACTGGATCACTTGACTGGAAGCTTGCAAGCATTCTGTCTCGGATGCTGCCCACACCAACCAGTCGTCCAGGTAGGCTACTACCTGAATTCCCTTTAGGCGAAATTGTTTGAGAGCTACGCTCGCAAGCTTCGTAAAAATCCTTGGGGCTATGTTTAGCCCGAATGGCATGGCTCCGAAGGCGTATAGTCTTCGTTGTAGCCTGAACCCTAGGTAGGGGGAGAGTCGATGGCTAATTGGAATGTGCCAGTAGGCGTCTGACAAGTCTATAGAGACGGAATATGCCCTCCTGGGCAGTAAGGTCCTTATGTGTTGCAGTGTTAGCATTTTGAATTTGCAATTCACTATGAACTTGTTAAGTGGCGACAAGTCCAGAATGACTCTGAGCTTTTCCGAGTCTTTCTTGGGAACACAAAACAGCCTCCCTTAGAAATTGATGGGCTTCACCCTTTTTCTCCAACAGTTCTTGAACGTACTCCTCCATAACGGGGGTGGAGTGTTGGAAAAACCGAAGGCACGGGGGTGGAGTGCTGTACCAGCTCCCGCCCAGTCCATTCTTGAGTAGGCTGTGGGCCCAGGGATCGAAGGTCCACCGATCCCGAAATTTCAGAAGTCTCCCTCCTACCGGTATCACCTCGCTTGGACTGCCGTCCTGAGGTCTTGCCTTCCTGACCATGACCACCCCTGAGTCCCCTTCCCCTTGAGGGGCGTCTAGACGAGCCTCTGGCTGCTCCTCTAGGCTTTGCTCGAAAGGAAGTAGACTGCCCTTCGAACGCTGGGGTGAATGCCGTGGACTGTGTCGACACGGCCTGGGGTACCCACTGAAAGGTGGTCGGGGTTTGTGCCACTTTCTGGGGCACTGGGGGCAATGGCAATTGCAGTTGCTGTTGCTGTCTAAGAGGCTTGGCTGGCCTAGACGGTAGCCTAGTCCTCATAGTCTTCTTCTTTGGTTGAGAACCCTCATCCGGGGAAGACTTTCTTTTGATAGCCAGGCCCCACTTCTGGAGAAGGATTCTATTCTCCAAGGCGGCTTTATCAACAGCTTCTTTGACCAAGTCGGTAGGGAAAAAGGGTCTTTTCCCCAAATGTTGGAGGAGATTAGTTTCTTTAGCTCGTGCCTCACCGTAGCCGAGGTAAACACGAACTCCCTACAAGCTCTCCTTGCCTTGACGAAGCCATAAAGGTCCTTCGTCACTGTGGCCAGATGAGGCTTGGCCACTACCATGAACATTTCATGGACCTTGGGGTCACTTGCCATCGTCTCGAGAGTAGTCTGAAGAGACATTGAGGCAGTCAGTCTTTCTTTTGTATCGAACTCACTTCGCAAAAGAAAGTCAGACAGCTTAGGGGGGTCCTTGCCGAACTGACGTCCGGCAATATCAGCCTCCAACTTTCCCACTGAGAACGTAAGATGGATGTTCTTCCAGTCTTTGTGGTCCATAGGCAGGGCCAGCGACAAGGGTTTACACTCCTCTAGGGAGGGGCAAGACTTGCCGGCCTCGATTGCTTTTAGTACAGCCAGAAACCTTTTCTGTAAAAAAGGGGGAAGGCTCTAGTAGGCGAGGACACAAAGGAAGGGAGCTTCCTATTCAATGCAGCTACCTTTGAGTTAGAGAAGCCCCTCTCTTTCATCGAGGATGAAAGTAGAGCTTGAGCCTTAGCAGGGTCCATCACTATGACCTCCTTCGGCTCTGTCTCCTCCTTTGAAGCTGGTTCCTTCCTCAGCCGGACATAACAGTCCGGATATGATGCCTTGCTGGGCCAGAATTCCACCCTCCAGGGGAACTGAGCCCAGCTTATCCGAGATGACGATCTTTCCAGTTGTCATCGGCATGTGCTCAGCATACCTCCATGGGTTAGCATCTGAGCACAAGGGAAGGTCTTTCACATTGAGCTTTTTCTGGGGCCCATGTGATTCTGCAAGGCACTGCATTCGCAGTTCCATTGCAGCTGCCTTCTCCTGATTCTCCTTCTGCATTTGTTGGATCATTCCAACAATAGAAGAGAGGGCCTGTCCCAGCTCTACTGGGAGACCGGCCGATGTAGAGGGGCTTGAACTTCATCCTGGGCCTCTGCCAGGAGGTCTTCCTCCTGACACCCGTCCACATCAGACATCCTGTCATCTAGCTGGATGTCTTGCATCGCGACCGCGACTTCAGCATCCACCTGGATCTGAACTTAGGGGATCTCCTCTTGAGGCTGGGGAATCACTGCATCAGCTGATGCCTTAGGGAAAGGATACGCCCTCATCTTCTCACTTGGAAGATAAGGGCCAGAAGTGTTCTTTTGGAAGCCCCTTACCCAGGTACGAAGCTTCTTCCTAGCTATTTAATTGTCTCATTAATCAGGTTAGTGCACACAGTACATACCTGAGGGTCCCAATACCGGAGATCATCCTTGGAGACAGCGTATGCTGCGTGTCTCCTACAAAACTCATGTCCGCAGAGGTTCTTGCTGCTGACATTGCAGAAAGCACTTCCCCACTTCGGAGTGTCCTTCTGTAAAGAGAAGAAATTTCCATGAGTATCAAGTGAACTATGTATCACTGGATATGCATAGTATAGCATAACAATTCAGAAAGGAAAGACACACACTTGTGTTTCCCTCACAACCCATTGTTGTAGCCTTCCAGATAATAAAATCAAAAATGGTTTATCTCTTCTAGAGTAACCAATGCAAGGTTTCCAGAGGAAACAGGTGGAGCTCACACCTAAGCAATGATTTTAAAATCCTGGATAATAGACAGGGAAGAACTCAGCTTCCTATCTGAGGGCAACAGCAAAGGGGTGTGCAAGAAAACACAATAGTGTTAGAAGATACAGTGCTGTACCAAAACCCTTACTATAGTTTTCTTCTTACTGTATATGCTATACAGAAGAATACTAGTACAGTATAAGGGGGATGTGTGCCGGCCTGCCTTTGCCGGCCGGCACACACCACAACTAGCTTTAAAGTATACTACTTAACAGCTATAGGGTGGCAGCACTCTGGTTCAAATGCCTGTGCCGGTCGGCAGCTACTGCCGGCCGGTAACAGCCAGTGTTGGCCGGCAATGGCTGCCGGCCAGCAACTACACAAGGTAGTACCCAGCTGCCGGCCACACTCTTGGTGACCGGCAGACAAGGGCTGACATAAGCCGGCCGGCAAAGGTACAAGACCGATGCCAGCCGGCAGCAAAAGAACCAGAGAACTACACCTGCCCGGCTGCCGGCCTCATAGGCCGGCAGCCGGGACAGGTACAGCACTAGAAGAAAATAGAATGGATGCCGGGATAAGAGTGTACACTACCTCCAAGCCCGGCAACCGAAAGAGTGCATATAAGGAAGGGGAGAAACTAATTCAGGCTTCCTTGACCAATGCCGTCCGGCTCTGCCGGCAGGCATGGATGAGGGACCAAGAGAGGTCCGGGCAGCACTCGAAAACATAAGACCCTTGCCGGCCAGCAGTTCTGCCGGCCGGCAATGGGCTGAGTCAATTCCACATCCCAACCTATACTAGGTCCAGAAGTAGAACGACGTACAGTACAGTAAGACCCCTGCCGGCCAGCTCTGCCGGCCGGCAAGGTACAGTACAGTAATGGCTAGGCCATTACGGAGATAGAGGGGGAAGGGACAAGAGGGTCCTGCCAACCTTGCTTTAGTGACAGATCACCCGCAGCCAAGAAACTTATCTTAGCCTAAGGGAGATCTAAGGGGAGAGGCCAGCAATACTTGCCAGCTTCCAGAGCACCAAAGCAAGGAAGGCGTTGCTACTCCCAAGGGAAGAACTTATCCTCCCCCGAGAACAG
>NC_090732.1:77442951-77445451 GCF_036898095.1 Palaemon carinicauda | reverse complement strand
TAAGTTGTACCCATCCAAATACAATATATGGAAGTTAATTACTGCCTTAAAAAAGGAAGAGCATTTGGCCCAAATGAAAAAGATTCAGTTTTATTGTGGTGAGATTTGTGAGAAAAAGAAGACGTATAAAGATTTAAACAAACGACTACAGACAATCATTGAGCGATACAGCGACCAAAATAAAGTGTTCTTAAGAGCAATAGCTAAAAACTTGCATCATTACTGAATTTTCTAATCCTCAGTGATTTTAATTTTTGTATATAATCTTATATCATACCTTGGTATGATTACATTTCATCCATTTTAAATATTACATACATGCTTTGTATCAATGAAATATGTTAACATGGCATTTAGTATTATTCGTTTTCCTTCATTTTTAGTTAATGAATATCTAGGTGTTTTTTCTTAAAAGAAGTAGAACTTTATTTCTTAAATAAAAATCTTATAGACACTAAGAAAGTTAATGTATATCTGCTTTTTTTTTAAGCTATATTTCTTGAATAAAAATCATATATTCAATGAATAAAGAGAAGAGTGGTGGTGAAATTACCGGGCATCAAATTGAACGCGAATCATATTACCGGGAGTCAAATTACCGGGAGTCAATATAATATATATATATATATATATATATATATATATATATATAGATATATATATATATATAGATATATATATATATATATATATATATATATATATATATATATATATATATATATATATATATATTATATGCATAACGTATATATATATATATATATATATATATATATATATATATATATATATATATATATATATATATATATATATATATATATATATATATATATATATATATATATATATATATATATATGTATTATAAAACGGATTTTGAAGCAAAACGAAAAATCTATTTTTGGGTGAGATGGCCATGTCGTCCTGATGGAAGCTTCCTATAGACAGCTTTCTAAGGGATATTTGGCTACAGTGATACTCCCAGAGAATTGACCATAGGTCTCCAGAATTCTAACTCCTGGCACGAGTATCCTTAAAATTTTTCTTAAGGATATCGCATAATATCAGGAGACGTATAACTTGATACGACACATGGCAATTTTCACCCCGAATAGCGTTTACGCTTTGAGGGGGGAGAGTGGCAAAATTGAAGGGGAGCCGTTATCAAGGTTACCCTTCCTCCCCTACTATAACAGGGCTCCAACATGGCGCTCATTCCTCGTAGCATTGAGCATGATGCTACAGATATAGTAGTTTCTGGAGGGATTATTACCTAAATTTTTTCTTAGAAAAGGAGTGTGGGTCCATGAGGACGACATGGCCTTCTCACCCAAAAATAGATTTTTCGCTTTGCTTCAAAATCCGTTATTTGGGCTCAAGCCATTTCGTCTCGATGGAAGTTTACCAGAGAATTAGTTGAAAGTACTGTATCTATGGGTTTGTATAAGTGCCTCAACCTTGGCTCAGCTTTTATATGGTTTTCCAGACCACTGAGAGATATGACGATACCGTCATACGTCATTACCACTACTGTAATCATGGAACAATGTTAGGGCTTCCTAGACAATAAAAGCTCAAGGTTTGTATACGTTTAGGAACAAATATAAGTATCAACCAGATCTATTTGTTCATATACATCAGTACAATAAGTATGAGTTTTACTTAGGAAAATAAGTAAAAGAACTCAGGCTACGTTTTATTTTTGCTACTTGTGGGCCGGAATGAGACAAAATTACACTTTTAGTCATTTATTTAAGTTAAATCAGTAAATGGAATAACATGTGTAATATTACATAAAAGAGAATTATACATTCAACATAATCAGACAATGTTTTTCTACCTGGAAGGGAAGAAAAGGGTTAATGCCACTCATGACTGTTGAGAAAATTATCAAGATAATTTTTCCTGTAAATGTTGGATACTATCAACACTGTACAATGTACACATGGCACAAGTGTCATTTGTATAATTCTGCACCTGAAAAATGAACAGTCCTAGTGTCACCAGGGTGACACTCACATAAAAGGATATTGCACCAGAAGGTGTCAACAGCTTTTCACCTGAATTGAGAGTCCTAATCAATTCACTGTTCATCGCAGTACTAGATGACAGGTTTCACCTCACTACCTGCTGCCACCACATAATGTTTGATTTCGTGCACTTGCTTCGCATAATGTTTGTAAAGCACTCTGGAGGACTTCCAACCAGTGTATGAGTGAGGACGCTCAAAGTCCATATACTGAAAAAAGTTCAGTGAGGAAGCAATTTTTCTCGGATCATGACCTGCAGGTGTACTATCAGGGTCCGCTCTGCGAATGAAGTAGGTGAGCTTCGCCCTCAGTTGTTTCAGGGATATGTTCGATCCTGAGGTTTTGCCTTTGAAGAGCTGTCCTCCCCTGAAGTATGAAGTTCTTCGAAGATAGGCCTTTAGACATTCTATTGGACATAAAGAGACATCTTCCTTCAGAGGGCAGATTCTCCAGGGACCCCACCT
>NC_090732.1:77420451-77440451 GCF_036898095.1 Palaemon carinicauda | reverse complement strand
AGTGTTTTCGCCTTCAGGGACCATATAGGGGATAGGTTTGATAGTGTGCCTTTCTAACCTAACCTAAATGTAGGACCCCTATATACTCCCTTCACCCCCTGCCTTAGGGCATTCCCTCTGTGTAGCCTTGCTCCCCCTACCACGTAAGGGGATCAAGTCCGTATCAGAGTATTTATCGCTTCTCTGTCCTCCCTAAGGGAATGATCCCCGCATAGGGGTGCGTCCGAGAATGAGGAACGGCCTGCCCTTCCTCAATTGCTGAGGTTAGGTTACCTGACCTTCCTTGCAATTGCAATACGTCTTCCAACCTTCCTAGCTTAGGGTGTAACATCCCTGCTCTAGGTTAGGCCTTGGGGGGAGCTAGTTCTGTGCCTTGCTTGAAACGGTACCCATGCACCGTTCTCAGCCAGGCTGCCTACCTTAGGCTAGGGAGCGTCCTCCCTTCCTTGGTGGCCGCTTTGGTACAGAGCCTCCCCTATGGAAGACCCTGCTTCTTTTCCCCTCCTCACCTATCCCTTGTATGGCCTAGCCTATACTTAGGTTAGCCTATACCCATCTGTCCCCTGTCCTACAACTTCTCCTTAGGGTGGAGTGACAGGGCTATCTTGAGTCCCTGTGTGCAGTCCGCTCTGGTACATATACCCTTCATAGTGTCCTATGGGGTTAGCCACTGGATGCGTTTTGTCCGCAGGGGTTCTCCCCCCTCTTGGGTGTTCCCTAGCCCTCCCTTGGGCTACTCTGGCTCCCGGCCACCTGCAGCCCACTGCCATCGGGTGATAGGGCTAGCCCCTATCATGGGTACACCCATTCAGGTGGGATGCTTTGGGATTCGTGTCCTTACCCCTACATCCCTCCTTCTGTCTCTTTTAACTGTCCTGGTGCTGGTCCCTTGCCGCCTCTACTGTCGGCGATACCGCCTCCCCCTTGGTGACACATTCCTTGTTCCCCCTGGCCGACAGTCCTCCGTGTGCCGGAGGGCTGCCGCCTCCTGTCGGTGTACAGCCGATGGCCTACCCTCATACCTCCTAGCTTCGGTCGTCCGTCCATCGAGCCGGCCCCCGGCGTGCCGGCATCCATTGCCGGCGGTCCGGTTTTGCTATAGCTTATCCTTTGTCCCTGTCACCAAGCCGGTAGCCTTCGGCTGCCGGAGCCGCCGCCTCCCGCCGGCGTGCCGCCGCTGTGCCGGCGGCCGCCATCCTGGCATTACTCCTGACTTCTCTCTATGTCTTCACTAATGCCAGAAACTTTGCTGGAGCGGCCTCCGGCGTCCCGCCGGTCTGCCGGCGCCTTCCGGAGGCGCCAAGAGACTTGCACCCCTTCTCCCAGCTATCAACACCATGCTGATAGCCCTACACTGCAACCAGATGGTTTAGCTACATAAATAGATAGGTATTGTCTTACTGTTCTATTAGTAGCCGTGCTGTCTTCTTGCATATCACAATTTTCCAGCATGCTGTGTGTATCTTAGCACGGCTGGTTGCCAGAAACCGTTACCCTATGGGGTCTTCTACACCTCCTATTTAATGGCCTGAGTGGTCTCAGTCCCAGATTTATATCTTAGGCAATTCCTACTAGAATTCCCCTTGCCTCCCTGGCAATCTATGAAGAATTCTGCCTTGTGTCCTCGGCCACAAACAAATTGCCTATGGATAAGGTTACGGTAACCAGCCGGGCGGGTTACACGGAGTATGTGTATCTACTTCATTTCCCGCTCCACTCTCTAACATCACAATGTTATTAATTACTTAAGATTAAGTTAAAAATTAACCTTTTAATATTTAACTTTAGAATAAATAAGTCATTAGTATGACTTCCATATACTCATGTTCTCTTTCTCTTACAGGAGGAGTACGTGAAGTGTGACCACAACTTCTGTAGAGTGAAGCGCCCGCACTTCTACGGGCACACGGCGTGTAGGACCGCCTGGTCGAGGCGTTCAACAATCCTCCTTCAGCGGAGGTTAGGGACGCTTCTCGAGATAAGCTACGCAAGTGGGTGCGTGGCTTCCAAAAGAACGCCACCGGACCATACCTTGCCACCAAAGACTTGAGGGCCTTGCTTTTCCCGAAGGCATCCCCAGACTCTGTGGTCCCCAAGGATCAGATCCCCACCGTCCAGATAACGGTTGAACCGGATGTAGTCATGGCTCAGTCCATGCACGAGTGCCGTTTGGATGCCGACAACGTGGAACGTATGTCGGAAGTGTCGGAGAATACGGAGAGGAACCTCATGGGCGAAGAATTGGACTATGAGGAAGACCAGGTGGAATACCCTGAGTCGGAGCAGGAGGTCGCTCCACCTTCCACCCCCACACCGACTCCTACACTGACGGATGTATCACTTCCGTCTACATCTGCTACCCCGGATCCCACCCCATCCAACACCCAGGAGATCTTCAAAATGCTTGAGGCTCTCATGGATAAGAAACTCCGCGAGACGCATGAGTTCTTCAGGACCAACATGGGAAGTTCGAAGCAGCCGAAACGGATTTCGGTTAAGGACCTCCCCGCATGCTCAGATACCAACCCTTGGAGGTATGCCGAGCACATGCCAATTACAACGGGCAAGATCTTCATCAGCGAAAAGATCGGCTCGGTTGTGCTGGAAGAAGTGGAATTCTTCCCGAACTTTGAGGCTTATCCGGACTGTTACGTCCGACTTCGATCTGAACCTGCCTCTAAAGAAGAGACCGAACCAAAGGAGGTGATAGTGTTCGATCTCACGAAGGCCCAGGCTATGCTGGCCAATGCAGTAAAAAGTAGGGGCTTCACCTGCTCGAAACTTCCGGCGCTTAGCAAGAAGCACCTTACCTACGTCGCACCAGACGATGCGACCCTCCCCTTCTTGGAAAAGGCCTTCACTGCGGTACATAAGGCAGTGGAAGAAGGAAAACCTTGCCCTGCACTGGAGGAGTGCAGACCCTTCTCCCTGACTACTCCCCCTGATGTTAGACACTGGAAAGATGTCCAGTCAACATTTGTGGTAGGAAAACTAGAACCTGACATCGCTGGCCGTCAGTTTAACGAAGACCTACCGAAACTTAACGACCATCTCCTTCGTCGGGAACATGACACGAAGGAAAGGCTCGCCGCATCCATGTCCCTCCAGGTACAGCCCGAAGTCATGGCCGGTGACACTAGGGTCCCTGACTACTACATGGTTCTCGCCAAAACACATTTGGCGACCGTAGTAAAAGATCTGTACAGCTTCACGAATGCTCGTAGAGCCTGTTGTGAATTCGTGTTCTCCAGTGCCACAGTGAGACACGAACCCCGGAGGCTGATTTCCTCCAACATCTGGGGTAAGCACCTCTTTCCCTCCTCCCTTGTGAAAGAGATCACCGACAAGGCCGCCACGGAGAACAGGAACCTTCTCCATAAGTGGGGCATGTCAAAGAAAAGAAAATCCTCTCAGGACGACGGCCCTCAACCTAAGAGGAAACCCACTAAGCCAAAACCCCAGCAACGTCAACAGAGACAGCAGTTTCCGGGATCCGCTACTCCCCAAGTGGCAGCTCAGCCACAGCAGACCTTTCAGCTGGTCACCCAACCGGTCTTGTCACAGTCGCCGGTTTTCACCCCTGCTTTCGAGCAACAGTCAACTACCTTTCGTCCCAAAGGTAGAGGCTCAAACAGAGGTGCAGGCAGAGACGCATCTCGCCGTCCCTCCAGAGGCAGAGGAGGAAGGGGAGCTAGCGGCCGAGGCAGTAAACCCTCGGGAAACCAGAAGCAATGAAGTGCTTCCGGTGGGAGGAAGACTCCGCCAATTCCAGGATCGTTGGACCTTCGATCCCTGGGCACACAGCATCGTCAAGAAGGGTCTAGGCTGGAGTTGGACTCAACCACCCCCAACCTTCCAGCAGTTCTTCCAACAGTCAACCCCCCTTCTGGAAGAATATGTCCTAGATCTCTTGAACAAGAAGGTGATAAGGAGGGTAAAGTCAACCAGGTTCCAAGGGAGACTGTTTTGCGTCCCCAAGAAGGACTCCGACAAACTCAGAGTCATTCTAGACTTATCCCCCCTCAACAAGTTCATAGCGAACAACAAGTTCAAGATGCTGACTCTTCAACAGATAAGGACCCTTCTGCCTCAAGGTTCCTACACGGTCTCCATAGACCTGGCGGATGCCTACTGGCACGTTCCAATGAACCACCACGCTTCCTCCTACCTAGGATTTCGACTCCAAAGGAAAAGCTACGCTTTCAGGGCCATGCCCTTCGGCCTCAATGTGGCCCAACGGATCTTCACAAAGCTGGCAGACGCCATCGTTCAACAGCTTCGCCTCCGCGGCGTCCAGGTGATGGCCTACCTCGACGACTGGCTGGTCTGGGCTCCATCGCCCGAAGATTGTCTAAGATCCTGCAACTAAGTCACCCAGTTTCTGGAACACCTGGGATTCAAGATAAACAGAAAGAAATCTCGCCTCTCTCCAGCTCAGAAGTTCCAATGGTTAGGAATCCAGTGGAATCTTCAGTCACACCACCTTTCCATCCCCCAGAAGAAAAGGAAGGAAATAGCAGGGTCTGTCAAAAGACTGCTGAAATCCAAACGGATCTCAAGACGTCAGCAGGAACGAGTTCTAGGCTCTCTACAGTTCGCCTCAGTGACAAACCCAGTGCTACATGCATAGCTAAAGGATGCCGCGGGAGTCTGGAGACGTTCCGCATCCATCGCTCGAAGAGATCTCAAGAGACGGCTCCCAAACAGACTTCGGTTACTCCTAAAGCCGTGGTCGGAAGCAAAGGCCCTGAAAAGGTCCATCCCTCTTCAACACCCACCTCCATCACTCAACATCCACACGGACGCTTCGCTGGAAGGTTGGGGAGGTCACTCCCACCAAAAACAGGCTCAAGGAACATGGTCTCCCCTATTCAAGACGTTTCACATCAACATCTTGGAGGCCATGGCGGTCCTTCTAACTCTGAAGAAACTCTCCCCGCCTCCCTCGATCCATATTCATCTAACCCTGGACAACTCGGTGGTAGTTCGATGTCTCAATCGCCAAGGCTCAAGATCGCCCCAGATAAATCAGGTGCTTCTGACAATCTTCCGTCTGGCAGAGAAGAAGAAATGGCACCTGTCTGCAGTTCACCTACAAGGATTCCGCAACGTGACGGCGGACGCTCTATCTCGGACAAGCCAGATAGAGTTGGAATGGTCTCTAGACGCAAGATCCTTCTCCTTCATCTCTCACCAAGTCCCAGAACTTCAGATCGATCTCTTCGCAACGAGCGACAACAATCAACTTCCTCGATATGTGGCCCCGTACGAGGACCCCAAGGCAGAAGCAGTGGACGCCATGTCACTGGATTGGAACAGATGGTCCAGGATCTACCTGTTCCCTCCCACCAACCTTCTGCTAAAAGTCCTCTCCAAACT
This sequence comes from Palaemon carinicauda, assembly GCF_036898095.1. NCBI lineage: Eukaryota > Metazoa > Arthropoda > Malacostraca > Decapoda > Palaemonidae > Palaemon > Palaemon carinicauda. Next base: position 77,435,072 of record NC_090732.1, on the reverse strand, counting down.
GAGAACCTTCAAAGAAACAGCGGCCCTAGTGGCTCCCAAGTGGCCCCGGAGCAACTGGTACCCCCTAGTCCTGGAGCTACAACCCACGCTGATCCCTCTCCCGGGCCCAGTTCTCTCCCAGCAAGTACAGAAGTCGACTGTCTTCGCTTCATCTCATGATTTTCTCTCCCTAGCCGCGAAGAGAAGGTTTGGGATCTCGAAGAAAAGTCTAGACTTCCTCGAGGAATACAAGACCGAATCCACACGACGGCAATACGAATCATCCTGGAGAAAATGGGTCTCATTCGTCAAGGCAAAAAATCCTACGGAAATCACCATTGATTTTTGCATGTCCTTCTTCATTCACCTTCATGGACAGGGCTTAGCAGCCAACACGATTTCTACCTGCAAATCGGCCTTGACTAGACCACTACTGTACGCCTTCCAGATTGATCTGTCCAGCGACATCTTCAATAAACTGCCGAAGGCATGCGCTCGTCTACGCCCAGCACCCCCACCAAAACCTATATCCTGGTCCCTGGACAAGGTGCTTCATTTTGCCTCCAATTTGGACAACGATTCGTGCCCTCTCAAGGATCTGACTCAAAAGGTTATATTTCTTTTTGCTCTTGCCTCAGGAGCCCGAGTCAGCGAAATAGTGGCATTATCAAGGGACGAGGGTCACATTCTGTTTACAGACTCAGGAGACCTTACCCTCTTCCCGGATCCGACGTTTCTTGCTAAAAACGAACTACCCACCAAAAGATGGGGCCCTTGGAGAATCTACCCCCTGAAAGAAGATGCCTCTCTATGTCCAGTAAAGAGCCTCAAGGTCTATCTTCGTAGAACTTCTGTCTTTGGTGGAGGCCAACTCTTCAAAGGAGAAACATCGGGTAGCAACCTGTCACTGAAACAACTAAGAGCGAAAATCACCTACTTCATTCGCAGAGCGGATCCTGACAGTACACCCGCAGGTCATGATCCTAGAAAAGTCGCATCGTCTCTGAATTTCTTTCAGAGCATGAATTTCGAAAGCCTCAAGAGTTTCACAGGCTGGAAATCCTCGCGTGTTTTCTTCAAGCATTACGCGAAACAAGTGCATGAAGTCAAACATTTTGTGGTAGCCGCAGGTAGTGTTATGAAACCTGCACCTAACTCTGCATAGAACAGTGAGTTAACTGGGACTTTAACTCCTCGGGTGCCTATGTTGACCCTCGTGTGATACGTAGTGAATTCAGAGACACTAAGTGTTTCTTCATAGACTGTTCTTTCTCAAGGTGAAATGTACTTTCTCAAGGTGAAATGTCATAGTCGTCACATGAGTGCCGCATACCTAGAGCATGATGTGTTTTTCCTTATTAAAGACTGATGTTCCTCTGGAACCTGTACCTTCTAATAATTTGAAATTTTCTTTCAGATTCAAGAGCGAAGTCTTTCATTACTATGTACATTATAATTTATTGTAAATTACTTTTACATCCCTTATTGCATTTATTTACCATATTCTTCAATTGTGAAATAAAATTTCTATTTTATTACTTGTGCGTCTCAATCCGCTCCTACTTAGCCTATACTATGAAATACATGGTTGTCATAGTTTCATTATCCCCTCCTTTTTTCTTTATAAAAATGATGAAGATAATTGGTTCAATCCATATTATATACTCACCTATGCTACGTAATATTCCTAACTGAATACCTACTTGCGCTATACCTTCGAGACCAGACCGTTCTCTTTTTACAATAAACAGTGCCTAACCACCACTTATCTGTCATTGAGAATGTTCCTATATGAATATCAACCATTCAGTCTTGTCTCCGAGTTCTTCACGTTCTCCCCGCAAGGTGGGTAGCCCTTCAAGAACCACTTTGACCCTCAGCATGGTCCGTTGGGACTTCTCTGCCAAGGGAGGCAGGAAGTTTCAACCCCACGGAACCTCTATCGAGGTTACTATGCTTACTCTATTCAAAGCCCTAGGCACTTACTCTACAAGGGGAAATCTACCACGATACATTGATTCTCTGGTATTCTTCCATCAGGACGCCATGGCTTGAGCCCAAAAAACGGATTTTGAGCGAAGCGAAAAATCTATTTTTGGGTGAGATAGCCATGGCGTCCTGATGGACCCTCCCTGCTACTTCGTCCAGCCTTTCAGGTCCCACCCTGTCCTGCTGTATCATGGTGATCGGCAAGCAACTGGCGTCAGGATGAGGACGGACGTGACGTCATTTAGCAATGGCGCCCGTTTGTTTACGTTTCGAGTACCAAAAGTAGCCACGGACGAGTATAGCTGTGGAACGGCTCCCCAGCTATTCTCCGCCCCTCCACATCGAAGTGTTAACTCTATGTGGGGTGCAGATAGCTATGTGGCGCGTTAATACATGCGTCCCCTGTTGATATACGATGTCTTAAAGGGAAACCTTTAGGATACTCGCTCCAGAAGTTAGAATTCTGTGATAACCTGTGGTTAAATTCTCTGGGATTATCTAGTAGTTATTTACCCAAGGAAGCTACCAAAAAGGAACCTTCCATCAGGACGCCATGGCTATCTCACCCATAAATAGATTTTTCGCTTCGCTCAAAATCCGTTATATATATATATATATATATATATATATATATATATATATATATATATATATATACATATATACATATATACATATATATATATATATATATATATATATATATATATATATATATATATATATATATATATATATATATATATATATATATATATATATATATATATATATATATATATATATATATATATATATATATATATATATATATATATATATATATAAAATGTAGAGGAGGAAGAAGAGTGTGGACATCTTTCAGTTCATTGGTGCCGATGTTTTGGGACTCCCAATATCATGGCTAAAATGGACATATAAATCATTATAAGCAAAAGCTCAGTAAAAATATATAAAATACTAAAAAGTTAAAATTGAAATTATAAGCACAGTTACAAGTAAAAACTGTGGATAGAATAAAATTAACTAAGAGAAAAGTATCTTAAAAAATAAGTATAAAAAAATTAAAATTGTCCTAGGAGACCAACCCGTCTGGACTAGACTAGAGAACTGAGTGTCTATCTGAAGGACTGCACTCAGGAAGAAAATTCTAAATTTGCCGGCTTAAGCGATGTTGAGGGGGACACAGGATAATTGGCTGTTTAGTTTAGGAGCCTTTTTTTTTTTAACTATTAACGACTGTAATAAAAGTAGAGAAGAGGAGTATGTTGCTTGAGCAATGATTTCAAAGTTTTTATATGTAATGTTGGTCCTGCATTTAGATGCATGTTCTCTGTTGGTTGAGAATTCTTTGGTCTTGAGCGCACATCCAGTTCTATGACTCACTCCCCGATAAGCATCTATACAAACTTTCAGCAGTCTTTTTGTGGAACCTACATAATTTCCGAGATTACATCTCGGACAAGTAAACATATTGACCACTGAAGAATGCATTAGATCAGGGAGAGTATCCTTAATTTTAAACATAGATCCCACTGTCAGGGGATTCTTAAAAATAAGTTTAAAATCCAGACTCGGAAAACTTTAAAATGGCCTCTTTAATTTGTTTCCCATATTTCCATTATTAATAAAAGGCAAAGAAGCATAAAAAGCCCATTTTTGGTACTGTAGGAGCTTGAAGTTTAGGTTGGAAATGTTTGGTCAGATATTTGTTAACTAATCCATAAAATATTTTAGTTGGATAACAGTTATTCTTGAAATGCTGCTTCAAATAAATTATTTCATTATGAAAGCATGTCCAGTCAGATGAAAGGTAAAATGCCCTACAGATCAGGGTTGTTACGGCATTTAACTTGAAATTGTAAAAACAAAAGCTATAAAATTTTGTGCCTAAACCAGTGAAAGTCTTTTCCCAAAATACACTAGTTTCTAGACGTGTCTGCCCTCTTGAGATGTTAATATCAAGATATGGTAACTTGTTATTTTCTTCTTTCTCAATAGTGAACTTGATGTTTGGATGAACGTTATTGATGAAATTTAAAAACCTAGCAACATGTTCCTTTTGCTTAGAAGTAGCTAATATGTCATCTACAGAGCGTTTATAAATATAGGTCTAAATAGCAAAGGACATTGGTCTAAAAACTGCTCCTCAAGATTACACATAAAAATATTGGCGAAGGTGGGCCCAAGAGGGCTAACTGTGACGGGCCGAGCGAAGGTTGTGACTCAAAGGCAGGATGAAAGCAACTGAGTAAACTTTATTACAGAACGCTCGTTTATTTATACATAAACCCCAGGCAAAAAGGGCATACAAAACATAACAGACAATTTCATGTTCAACCGAAAAGCTCACTGGTTAGCAGTTAACGGTGAGAAAAACAGACATGTTATTTCAGGTTCTTATCAGTGCGAGGAGAGAGCGAAGATACAAGCATATTATACATATAAAAAATGAAATGTCGTTACTATGTACGATCGTGTGACACGGTTGGTACATGGCTCCCTCCCTAAAAATGACATACTGTAGCCTACATGTTAAATAGGGCGAACCTGACTAGAGAGGCGAACTGTAGTCGGGTCATCTGGCTGAAGATAAGCAGGTTTTATACAATCAATGGAGGCCCAGTCTTCTTTGCCACGATTGTTTAGTAGGAATGCTTTCGGACTGCGTCAGATCACAAGGAAAGGGCCCGTGTAAGGGGGTGTTAGCGGTGGCTTGCTAGTGTCGTTGCGTAGGAAGACGTGAGTTGCAGATTGCAAGTCTGTCGGTATGTGTTGCTTCGCTTGGAGCTTGTAAGTCTGGCGGCATGGAGTAAATTTTCCCACGACGTGACGTATGTGCTGGAGATCGTCGGAGGAGGTTGGAGAAGGAAAAAATTCGGCAGGGACGACCAACGGGTCGCCATACACCATTTCAGCTGCCGAGACGTCGAGGTCATCTTTAGGAGTGGTCCTTAGTCCCAGGAGGACCCAGGGAAGCTGAGTAAACCAGTTGGAATCCTTGCAGCGGGACATCAAAGCTGCTTTGAGGGTGCGATGAAAACGTTCAACCATTCCATTGGCAGCGGGGTTGTAGGCAGTTGTCTGATGTAGGGTGATGTCCAGGAGATTCGCTAATGTCCACAATTGAGAGATGAAAGTGGTACCTCTGTCAGAAGTAATATGCTCAGGGATACCAAATCTTGCAATCCATCCTGAGAGTAAGGCAGATGTGCATGAGGCGGACGTTGCAGTTTCCATGGGAATGGCTTCAGGCCAATGAGTGGAGCCGTCGATGACGGTAAACAGGTAACGATGTCCTTTTGATGTGGGTAGGGGGCCTACAACGTCGATGTGAATGTGGGCGAAACGACACTGAGGTTGAGGAAAAGTGCCCGCTCCTGAATCCGTGTGTCGATGTACTTTGGAAGTTTGGCAAGAAGTACAGGTGCGGACCCAATCTTTAGCATCCTTAGAAATGCCGTGCCAAATGAACTTCGTCTTCAGCCGCTGTGCAGTGGAACGGCACGAGGGATGTGAAAGGCCGTGAATGAAATCAAACACCTGTCTGCACATGGGAGCAAGAATCATAGGTTGCGGTCTACCAGTACTGACGTCACAGAGGAGGATGGTGTTTGAGTCGTCGAGGGGGATGTCTTCCCAACGGAGGGATGTGCAGGATGTCCTACATGTTTGATACTCTGGATCCTGTTGTTGGGCTTCAGCCAAGGCGTTGTAATCCATTCCCAGTTGAACGGCAGTCAACGTGTTTCTTGACAGGGCATTGGCAACGGGATTCATTTTCCCAGGGACGTATTGAAGGGTGCAATTGTATTCAGCCACAGCGGAGAGATGGCGTTGACGGGCGGACCAGGCATCAGACTGTCGAGTGAAGGCGTGCACCAGAAGCATGTGGTCTGTGCGAATGACGAAGGGCGTACCTTCTAAGAAATGGCGAAAGTGACGGACAGCCAAGTGCACCGCCAGCAATTTGCAATCAAAGGTAGAATACCCCGATTCTGTCTTGGACAGTTTTCTGCTGAAGAAGGCCAATGGGCGGGGCGAGCCGTTGACCACCTGCTCAAGTACTGCACCAATAACGACGTCGCTGGCATCGGTGGAGAGAAGGAGAGGGGCATGTGGGATAGGAAAAGTGAGAGCTGCAGCGGTTGATAGGGCCTTTGCATTGCAGAAGGCCGCTTCTTGAAGGGGACCCCACTTCAGGTCCTTTGGCTTGCCCTTGAGGGATGTGTAGAGGGGAGCAAGAGTGGCGGCAATGGCTGGCAGAAAATGGTGATAATAGTTGATCTTGCCCAAGAATTCCTGCAGAGCTTCGACGGTCGAGGGCGTGGGGAAGTTCTGAACGGCTGCTACCTTCTCAGGGAGGGGATGGACTCCTTCAGGAGTGATGCGGTGCCCTAAGAACCACACTTCGTTGGCGCCAAAGGCACACTTGTCATACCGGCCTACAAGGCCGTTTTGTTGCAGGCGGTTGAGCACGATGCGCTGGTGACGAAGGTGTTCCTCTTTTGAGGAAGAGAACACAAGTATGTCATCCACATAACATACACAGAAGGGAAGGTCCCCTAAGATGCCATCCATGAGACGTTGAAAAGTGGCCCCAGCATTACGAAGGCCAAAACAGGAGTAATTGAAGGTGTATGTACCAAACGGAATGGTGATAGCAGTCTTGGGGATGTCTTCTTGGTTCATAGGCACCTGATAATACCCCTTCAGGAGGTCGAGCGTGGAGAAAACCTTTGCTTTGTGCAGGTAGGAGGTCACGTCAGCGATGTTTGGGAGGGGGTAGTGATCCGGTTCTGTTTGCATGTTCAGACGCCTGTAATCCCCGCATGGACGGAGGGAGCCGTCCTTCTTCAGAACGATGTGTAAGGGAGACGACCATGGGCTGCAGGCCTTTTGGCAAAGGCCCATTTCCTCCATTACGGTGAACGTCTGTTTGGCGGCTGCCAATCGTTCCGGTGCTAGACGTCTGAATTTTGCGAAGACTGGGGGTCCCGTTGTCTTTACATGGTGATGAATACTGTGCTTGGCAGGAGCCGTGAGCATTTGGCAAAGTTCTGGACAGAAAACTTCCAGATACGACGTGAGGAGGTGGGCGTAGGCATCCGTGGGTGTGCTTATGTGGAGAGCGAGGTTGAAGAGGTGTCGACAAGTATGAGTGTGCGTTAACCAATCGTCGGTGGGCGACATCGACCAGAAGGTGTAAATGAGAGAGGAAATCCGCACCGAGGATTGGCAATGTGACGTCAGCAACGAGAACTTCCAAATAATTTAATGTTTTCAAACGATAATGTGAGGTTCTCTTAACCGTAGGTGGGTATCGAGGATCCGTTGGCAGCTACCAGGTGGACGTCGGCAGATGTAGACCGACTACGTCGTGTCTTGAAGAGTTCCCTTGGCAAAAGAGAACGACAAGCACCCGTGTCTACCAAAAATCGCACGCCCGTTCCTGCATCATGTAAAAAGAAAAGATTAGAAACATGGGAGGCCACCGTCACGAGCGATGGCCTACTTACACGTTTTTTGGCCACTGACAATCCTTGGCACATTTCTTCGCGGCTGCCGCGAATCTGTTGTGGTAGTAGCAAAACTGCGGCCGATGGGAGGCAGTAAGTGGCTGTAGAAGTCGTTGGTTAGGGCGCGAGCGAGTGGCGGGTGGTGGGTGGCTTTGTCGCCGCTTCGGCACGTCACTGCGTGTATCACGTCAGCTTCGGTTGACGTTGAATAGGCGTCCTCTTTGTCAGGAGTGGAGGCGTTGATGGAGGTCTTGAATGGTACAGGTTCGGGTAATCGGCGTATCCAACGGGCACGAAGTAAGTTCACCTCACGAGGAGAGCCGTTTGCGGCAGGTTGCAGGGGAGTGATACTGGTCATTTCCCTGAGGGTGAGCGAAGCCCTTTGGTCCCCCAACGGTTGTTGAGAGAGCTGAAAAAACTTTGCTATACTGGCGGCTGGCAACAGCGAGTACTGCTGCAGAAGGTATGTTTTGAGGGGGTCATACGCTATTGGAGTGTCTCCTTGTTCACCAAGCCAGTCGGATATTTCCGGGAAGGTGTCCTCGAGTATCGCCGCGAGAACATTATCTGCTTTGGTGGTTAAGCGAGTCACGCCCTTGATGTGAAACTGGACTTCTGCATGCTGAAACCAAGCAAACGACTCTCCGAAAGTTTCATTGGGGCAGCGCCAACTTTCGTGGAGTCCACTATACAGTAGTACCAATGACAGAGGGGCGAGGGGTGTTGGAAGGCGGGAGGAGCGAGTCGACTTCCGGGGTCACCAATCTGACGGGCCGAGAGAAGGTTGTGACTCAAAGGCAGGATGAAAGTAACTTGAGTAAACTTTATTACAGAATGCTCGTTTATATATACTTAAACCTCAGGCAAAAAGGGCATACAAAACATAACAGGAACTTTCATGTTTAACCGAAAAGCTCACTGGTTAACAGTTAACGGTGAGAAAAACAGACATGTTATTTCAGGTTCTTATCAGTGCGAGGAGAGAGCGAAGATACAAGCATTATGCATACAAAAAATGAAATGTCGTTACTATGTACGATCGTGTGACACGGTTGATACATACCCATAGCCATGCCATCAAGTTGTTTAAACAACTTACCATGAAAAATAAAATGAGTGTCAGTCACTGCAAGTTCAAGAAATATATTATATACTGTGTATATATATATATATATATATATATATATATATATATATATATATATATATATATATATATATATATATATATATATATATACAGTGATACCTCTACATATGATCTTAATTCGTTCCAGAAACTGCTTCGTATGTTAAAACATATGTTGGAGCAAATATTTAATTCGTTCCTCAGCCTAAAAACCCATAATAAATCCCTAATAAATGGATACACATAATTACACATTACATTAATACAATACCTGTATAATAAATACATACAAACCCCCCCAAAAAATAATAATAATGAAATACTAAATAAAAAAGGGGTTTTAATGTAACACTTTACCTTAGCGACAGGCCAGCGCAGGTGTAGGGACTGCTAGGCAGGAGACGGAAGATCAGTGAGGAGGTAGGGACGGTGACTTTGTACGATAACGTGTACGATAACTTACACTAACTTACACTACTACGTGAACTTTAACTTAACTTAGCTTATTTTTTTTTTTTTCATTTTTATAATTTTATATTTTTTTTTTACATTTTTTCTTTTCTTATTTTTAATTTTCATCACTTTCACCTGATTCGGTCTTCCTTTTCTTTGCTTCACTTTCTTTCTTTTCATCATGATCACTAGACGATTTTAAAGATTTTTCAAAGAAACTATTGAATGAAAGTTGCTTAGTACGGCTTTTGAGGATCTTTCTAAAATGCGTTAAGCAAACATCATCGAACTGCGCAACAACACGGCAAACCTGAAGTTTCTGTGGGTGATGCTTGTCAATAAAATCAACCACGTGTTGATGATATGCCAACATCTGTTTTATTTCCGCCGTACCTAAAATTTGGACTACCTCCTCAATCTCCTCCGACTTACTCAACTGCGCTTGGAACTCATCATGCTGCATGGCTTGCAGCTCCTTGAGTTCCTCGGTGGTGAGCTCTTCATGATGCTCATCGACGAGTTCGGTGATGTCATCTTCATCCACCTCCAGACCCATGGACTTACCAAGGGATACAATCTCTTCGACGTCTTCCTCGGCGGCAACCACAGGTTCATTCTTGGGGCCAAAACCTTCGAAATCTCTGGGAGCAACAACATCAGGCCAAAGCTTCTTCCAACCGGAATTCAGTGTCCGACGAGTTACTCCCTCCCAAGCCTGATCAATGATCTTTAAGCAGTGCACGATATTAAAGTGGCTCCTCCAAAATTCACGCAAAGTTAAGTTGGTGCTTTGCGTGACATTAAAGCACTGCTTAACCCTGGAACGGTACGGTGGGTCGTCCGCGACCCCGAGCGTCAAAAAAAAAAAAAAGAGGTTTTTCTCACGTGACTCACCCCCGTGACTGAATTTGTGGGTGATCGACCTGCAGTAGGTGTCTCGCCTACACGCTCTAGTAGTGTCCAGATGTGCATTGCTGTAGCTGTACTCCTTCCCCGATTTCTGAGACGCGTCGGGGTCGAGCGCGACCGAGTTTACCCTTCTAAGGTAATTTGCATAATTATCAAAGTTATTACGTATTATGAAATTGTCGTAGAATGGTGCAACTTGTATAGGTTATCAGTTGTGGAAAGTCTTGGTGGATTGTTTGGCTACCATGTGCATGATTTTTATTTTAGTTAGAATGTCGTTCATCACCACGAGGACCATTTTACCGCGAGTGCCCCTTTTTCATTTTTTTTTCATTTTTGGCCAAGTCATTTTTCCGTAAGATATTGCCAAATAGTGTCGTAAAACTTTTGCTTTTTTAGTGTTGGAAAGTGTGTCTAGATGATCTGGCTACCCATGCGTGACTTTGTTTTTGTCAGATATGACGTAGTTATTGGTATATTGGGTATTTAACTGCGGTTGCCAATTTCTGTTTTTTTTCAATATTTGTAAAAATTTACTACGTAGTAAGGAATTGCCGTATATTATTGATTTTTTTTTCATGTTTATGTGTTAGAAAGTGTACCTTGATGGTTGGGCTAACACGTGCATGTCTTTTTTTTTATCTGAGATGCCGTATATTAGAATGTTGGGCATTTTACCGCGAGTGCCCCTTTTTCATTTTTTTTCATTTTTTTGCCAAGTCATTTTTCCGTAAGATATTGCCAAATAGTGTCGCAAAACTTTTGCTTTTTTAGTGTTGGAAAGTGTGTCTAGATGATCTGGCTACCCATGCGTGACTTTGTTTTTGTCAGATACGACATAGTTATTGGTATATTGGGTATTTAACTGCGGTTGCCAATTTCTGTTTTTTTCAATATTTGTAAAAATTTACTACGTAGTAAGGATTTGCCGTATATTATTGATTTTTTTTCATGTTTATGTGTTAGAAAGTGTGCCTTGATGGTTGGGCTAACACGTGCATGTCTTTTTTTTTATCTGAGATGCCGTATATTAGAATGTTGGGCATTTTTCCGCGAGTGCCCCTTTTTATTTGTTTTGCATTTTTTTGCTTAGTCATGTTACCGTAAGGAATTGGCAAGTAATGTCGCAAAACTTATATTTTTATAGTGTTGGAAAGTGTTTCTAGATGATCTGGCTACCCATGCCTATTTTTTTTTAGCCAGATATAGCGTATATATAGGTATGTGTTCGATTTTCCTGTGATTGCCCTTTTTTCGTTTTTTCCCATTTCTTTCAAAATTACTACGTACTAAGGAACTATCACAGAGTAATGATTCATTTAGATGTTTATTTGTCGGAAAATGTGCCTTGATAGTTTGCCTAGCACGTGGCTGAAATTTTTTTCTGAAATGCGTATAATAAAATGTTGGCCATTTTTCCGCGAGTGCCCCTTTTTATTTGTTTTTCATTTTTTTACTTAGTCATGTTACCGTAAGGAATTGGCAAGAAGTGTCGCAAAACTTATATTTTTATAGTGTTGGAAAGTGTTTCTAGATGATCTGGCTACCCATGCCTATCTTTTTTTTTAGCCAGATATGGCGTATATATAGGTATGTGTTCGATTTTCCTGTGATTGCCATTTTTTCGTTTTTTCCCATTTCTTTCAAAATTACTACGTACTAAGGAACTATCACAGAGTAATGATTCATTTATATGTTTATTTGTCGGAATATGTGCCTTGATGGTTTGCCTAGCACGTGGCTGAAATTTTTTTTTTTCTGAAATGCCGTATATTAGAATGGCCATTTTTCCGCGAGTGCCCCTTTTTATTTGTTTTGCATTTTTTTGCTTAGTCATGTTACCGTAAGGAATTGGCAAGTAGTGCCGCAAAACTTATAATTTTATAGTGTTGGAAAGTGTTTCTAGATGATCTGGCTACCCATGCCTATCTTTTTTTTTAGCCAGATATGGCGTATATATAGGTATGTGTTCGATTTTCCTGTGATTGCCATTTTTTCGTTTTTTCCCATTTCTTTCAAAATTACTACGTACTAAGGAACTATCACAGAGTAATGATTCATTTAGATGTTTATTTGTCGGAAAATGTGCCTTGATGGTTTGCCTAGCACGTGGCTGAATTTTTTTTTTCTGAAATGCCGTATATTAGAATGTTAGCCATTTTTCCGCGAGTGCCCCTTTTTATTTGTTTTGCATTTTTTTGCTTAGTCATGTTACCGTAAGGAATTGGCAAGTAGTGTCGCAAAACTTGTATTTTTATAGTGTTGGAAAGTGTTTCTAGATGATCTGGCTACCCATGCCTATCTTTATTTTTAGCCAGATATGGCGTATATATAGGTATGTGTTCGATTTTCCTGCGATTGCCACTTTTTCGTTTTTTCCCATTTCTTTCAAAATTACTACGTACTAAGGAACTATCACAGAGTAATGATTCCTTTAGATGTTTATTTGTCGGAAAATTTTGTTTACCTCTTTTTTGATTGAATATCAAATTTTTTTAGCTAAAATATTATATTGTTTTACATTTTTTTTTTTTTATTTTATTTCCCTTCAAAAAATTTTTTTTTTGGGTCAGAATTTTAATTTCATAGTCGTAAAATAATTGACAATTATCCAGCAACCCACCATACAATTTTTTTGCATATCCAAGAATAATTAGATTAGTAAATAACACCTTGAAATTGACATACCCTTCCTACATTTCAAGTGGCAGATTAGGGAGTCTGAGTCAGTGTGGTTGGCGGCCATTTTGTGGACATATCCGAAGCGTAAGTTGCCCTATCTATATATATTCTTGTTCCCTATAGAATTTCTGATATTTTGGTATATTTTTACCTGCATAAATATCATATTATATATTAAATATATGTATTTTTTTACAAAATTTCTAAGTACTCAAAAAATTACCTTTAAATATGGCCCCTGATATAAATGTAATTTACAAAATAATGAAGATTTTTTTTACATATTTCTATTTTAGGATAACATATGTTTATTCCCTAAAAAAATTAGCCACTTCCTATTTCATTTGGGTACCCAAAAAAATTCATGAAATTTGGACAAACTTTTTTGGCCAAAAAAAGTTACCCTTTTTTTCTCATTTCAGATCTTCACCTCCATGGGTCTGACTTCATCCAAAATACATCAAGATGTGTCCTAAACATTCAAGAATCAATTCCTAAAAGGATTTGTGTATATATGTATAAACTTTTTTTTATGAATTTTTATGTAAGGTCTTTTTTTTCTACTTAATTTTTTAAAATATTTATAATAAATAGTTTTTCTGCAGATGAGTAGTATTTATCTTTACAGTTGTTTTAAGCATTCATTGAAGTTTTTTTTGGCAAAAGAAAAAAGGAGGTTACTGCAAAAACTACGTTTACGCATTCCACAAAGATATGCCTAGTAACCCAAGCCTTAGAATTAGAACGCCATAGAACATGTAGTAGGCCTTTATTAATTCTTTGTGCTTTAAATGCCCTAGGGTTTTTGGAATGGTAAACCAATGTAATCTATATTAAGTGAGCCGGAGCTCATAGTAATTACATAAGAACAGTTACTAGCGATTGGAAGATCTCCAGGGATGCCGGAGATCCGATGGTAGGTCCTTGAAATAATAAATACCCCTATTATATAGTATAAAAAAGTAGAATGATCTACGCAAGAACTCTGAAGGAAACCTCCGGGGGGGGGGGGGGGGGGGGGGGGGGGTGAATAAGTTGTTTGGGGAGGGCCGAAGTCGGAGTCAAGTGCAAGGGAACACCGAGGGTCCGAAACCCTGCCGGAGGAGTGCACCAGAATAACAGAAAGGTACGTGTTCCCAGCTCATGGTATGGCGGAGTTGGATAGGGGTTCAGACCCAGCTCCCAAGGCCATAGCGGGGAGAAGATGGAACTAGGGGAACTAATGATGGCTCTGGGTCATCCAAATAACCAATACAAAAGACTCACACACGACAGGACCTATTTAAAACACTAGCCCCAAAATAAACTAAAAGTAACCACAAGATAAACATGTAAATAAAAAATCAATGCGTAATTCTCGCAAGGGGAAGAGAGAGAGAGAGAGAGAACCCGTGATTGTATGAACAGAAAACGGGAACTCCAGCTCTCGTACTAGGTATAACTAAGATAAATGAGAGAGAGAGAGAGGGAGACACGTGACCGTATGAACAGAAAACGGGAACTCCAGCCTCTCTCTCTCGTGGTTACTATAACGAAAACTAAAACGAACCTTAAATAAAATACACATAATAGTCCATGATCAACAAAAACAATAAATAGAGAAGAACGAAGAATAGCGAAACGAGAACGAAAAAGAGTGAAAAATGGCGAAATTATGATAACGCCAAACGGAAAAACTCAACTATAATAAAGCCCCGAACGCTATTCTTGGTTCGACTAGACTATGGACTCGTAAGCGATACAAAGTACCAAGACAAATATATATGGTTCAAAATATAACAATGTAAATGGCACAAGGCCAAAAGAATATAAAAGATAATGAACCTAAGATGACAAAAGTACCAAACGGGCATAACAAGTTAAACGTAAAAGCGTAAAAAATAACAATGGCCGCCAACGCCGTGGAAGGCAAAAGCCGTACGCACTAAAAACTCTAAAATGAATTAAGATAACACTAGCCC
>NC_090732.1:77405451-77410451 GCF_036898095.1 Palaemon carinicauda | reverse complement strand
TATATATATATATATATATATATATATATACATATATATACATATATATTTATATATATATTTGTTTCGACACAGAGACTTACCTCGAAACACTTTCTTAGGAGTTACTGGAACCTCCTCTCAAACGACCAGAGTTTTGTGTAGTTTACCCTACTCCCATTTTCTATAGTGGTAGGCCTACCGGGGGAAAACGTGATCCGAAGGCAATGCCCAGGGTAGGCCACATGTTAGCCAGGTTGTCTTCTTCAGTAAGTTTTCTGGTCGCGTCGTGTTATCACGCGCCGCTCCTCAATTCTCAGTGCGACCCCCTTTGTGTTCATTATCACGTGGTTACCACATGGATTTTACTTTCTTTACGAGTGATTAGTGCTATTGCTGTGTGCTTTTACTTTCGTTCTTCTGTGCTTTTATTGGCGTTTTAGTGCTTTCTTTCCTTTGTGCTTGTGTCTAGCGAGCTTTGTGTAGTGCTATGGAGCATGCTTGCTGTTGTCCTGGGCCTAGAGCCGGGAAATCGTGTGGGGCTCTCTTGTCGAAGCCCGATGTGGATCCCCATTCTTTGTGTACCTCGTGTAGAGGTAAAGCTTGTTCGCCTTCCGACACGTGTCCGGAATTTGATGGCTGGAGCGAGGTCCATGGGTGAAATTTGGAACAAAGAAGAAGGCTACGAAGCGATCGCCAAGGAAAACAAATTTGTCTTCCTTTGCGACGTCTGCGGGCGAGGGATCATGTAAGGTTCCTTCTTCTTCCCCTACCCAGATTAGGGGACGAGGTAAGTCGGTGAAAGGGAAAAAGTTGGTGCCTCTTTCCCAGGGGATTGATGTTGCGGGTGATTCTTTATGTTCATGGCGGATCAGGCGCCTGTAAGTGTGTTTAGTGGGGGTCTGAGGGACGTTGCTCTCGCACGTGGGGAGCGCGTCTCGGTGGAGGACCCCATGTGGAATAATAATGTGCCTTTTTCGTCGCCAGATTCCTGGGTGGATGTCTCAGGCGCTTCGGCTGCGGAAGGTGCCGTCGGTAGAGAGGATTCCCCGCAAGAAGATCCGCTGGCATGGGGTGTACCAAGGACTCCGCTGAGGTCTCCGTTGGATATGGAGGAGGGCCTGAGCGAGTCCTTCCCCTTCATGGCTCATCCGTCATCGTTGGTGCCGCCTACTTCAGCAGTTCCGGAGAGTTTTCTGCAGCCTTCTACGTCCGGAGTACGACGTAGTCCCAAGAAGCCTCCGTCCGGTACGCAGTTGAGGTACACAGGCAAGTCAGACTCGTCGGTGCAAGATTCGTCGAGTGAGGAACGTCGGAGGAGACGTAGGAGGAAGAGAGATCGATCTGTGAGGAGGAACTCCCCTTCGCGGTCTCCCACAGGATCTAAAGACAGGAGAGGAAGCTCTCGTTCACCTCCAAGTAAGAGCAGGAGACCTAGTTCTCACTTTAAAACAAGAAAAGCTGAACACATGATTATGCTTTACAAAACTTATGTACGTAGTGCACTCGAGTAGTGCAATGTTATATGGTACCCACACTACCAAAAGGATATTGTGCAAATAGAGAGTGTACAAAGGTCCTATACTGGTAGAATAGAAGAAGTTAAGGACCTTGACTACTGGGAAAGACTGCAATTTTTAAAACTATACTGTCTAGAAAGGAGAAGAGAACGCTACATGATAATACAAGCATGGAAGCAAATAGAAGGAATTACTGAAAACATCATGGAGCTAAAAATATCAGAAAGAGCAAGCCGAGGTAGATTAATAGTGCCAAAAAATATACCAGGTAAACTAAGAAAGGCGCACAGGACATTAATCCACTACGCACCAGCATCGATAATGCAGCGACTATTTAATGTGCTGCCAGCTCATCTAAGAAACATATCAGGAGTGAGCGTAGATGTGTTTAAGAATAAGCTCGATAAATACCTAAGATGCATCCCAGACCATCCAAGACTGGAAGATGCAAAATACACCGGAAGATGCATTAGCAACTCTCTGGTGGATATATGAGGTGCCTCACACTGAGGGACCTGGGGGAACCCAAACAAAAAATAAGGCATTAAGGCAATAAGGAACATGGGTCGTCGTTCCAGACAACAAGCTGAGAGACCTGACAAAGACCTCAAGCTTGATAGCCAAGCGAGCAGGAGACAGTCCTCCTAGAAGGGCCTCCAATAGCCTCGCTGTGGCGTCAGCCGATGAGCGGAGGGCCTCGTCTGGTAGGCATAAGTCCCGTCCTAGAGCCACTCAATCCGCCCAGCGGATGGAGTCGTCACCTAGGACGGGCAGCCTCGACAGGTCTCCCCATCGAGATGATAGACGAGGACAAGCTCCTCCGTTGAACTATTTCACGAAGGAGCCCGTCCCTTCGTCGAGGGACTCGAGGAAGAAGGAGCCTTCCGGCGAAGAGGATAGGAAGTACCGAGTGTCCCGTCCAAGCGGAGGTGCCCGTGATCACACCTCTCCCCAGCGTAGGACGGAGGAAGTGGACGACGAGACTACGTTGCCGACGGAGGACTCCGCATATAGGAGGGTGATCTCCTTGATCAGAGGCTACAACAATTTGGTGGAGCCCGTCCCACAAGAGGAGAAAGTGTGGACCTCCGGGTTAAACAAGTTCTTAGCAGCACCCGCTCAGAAGAAATCCCCATTAGTCCTTCCGGAGGCCAGAGACATGGGGGTAGGCAGAATCCACATTGACAATGTTATAGCCCGCAATAGTGACTCTAGTAAAAGCTATAGTGCGGCTAAACTCTTGCAGGGACTCAAGTCCCAAAGCAAATATTATATGTTGGAAGGAAGACCACATGGGGCAAGCAAGATGGAGGAGGCCCTGGACATCCTATGCCAAGGCTACTCCGACGAAAGGGCGTCATCAGCTCCCACCTTCTTCTCCCAGTCCGAGTCCGTGATGATGGAGGAGATGTCAAAGGACCTGGTCAACGTCGCCTCGTGGTTGGATTGGTGGGCCACCACCTTTGTGGGCACTCAGATTCCAACAGACTCGATGGAGCCAGCCAAACGTGAGGCTCTGAACGAGTTGTTGGGATCAGGTAGCCGTGCCCTGAAGTTTCTGACGTTCCAGTCCTTGGCTCTCTCCGCGAACTGGGTACTGAGGAGAAGAGACGTTTTGGTTAAGAACCTGCCAGTGAAAATCCCCGACAGGGAAGTTAGAGCCCTGCGGAACATCTCCGTATGGGAAGAACACCTTATCCCAACTAAAAAGGCAGAAGAGCTGGGGGAAAAGATGGTTAAAAAGAGGGAATTCGCCGTACATAAGCCACAGTTAACTGTGGCGAGACGACCCGTATTCAGGAGACCTGTGGCAGAAGCGCCCTCGACTTCGCGATCTGCCCCAACGCAAGGAAGGCGAGAACCTTCCTCAGGACAATGGTCCCAATCAGTGAATCCCTCCCGAAGGGGACCTTCTTCAACTCCTCCAACCTACAGGAGTGCGTACGCATCCTCCAGAAGAGGACGGGCAGGCCGGTCAGCCCATAGAAGATAAGGCGAGAGGCCCCCCTCCCCTGCCCAAGCCTCAGGTAGGGGGATGCCTCAGACTCTCTTGGCAAGCATGGAAGCTCCACGGAGCAGATCCGTGGACAGTAACGGTAGTGAAGGAAGGCTACAGGATTCCATTTCGGAAGACCCGCCTCCGCTGATTCCAGCAAGTCAGGCGGACTGGTTGGTTCCCATGGACCCGGCGAAAAGGACAGCACTGGACGAAGAAGTTTCCACAATGTTGCAGAAAGGAGCTTTGAAGACAGTGAATTTTCCGGGTCCAGAGTTCTACAGTCGCCTGTTCTTGGTAGAGAAAGCGACAGGAGGGTGGAGACCAGTAATAGACCTGTCAGCCCTCAACAAGTATATTCGGAAGACCACCTTCAAAATGGACACCCCAAGAACAGTCATGGCGTCCTTGAGGGAGGGAGACTTTATGATATCCATAGACCTTAAGGACGCCTATTTCCAGATTCCTATTCACCCAGCAAGCAGGAAGTTTCTCCGGGTGAAGTGGGGTGCCCAGGTTTTGCAATTCAAGGCCCTGTGCTTCGGACTTTCCACGGCGCCCCAGGTATTCATGAGGGTATTTACGACAGTCTCCGTATGGGCCCACGAACGGGGGATTCGTCTAATCCGATACCTGGACGACTGGTTACTCCTTTCGTCCTCGAAGGAAGTCTTGAAGCAACAGGGCGAAGACCTTCTGCAATTATGCAAAAATCTGGGCATCACAGTCAACCTGGAGAAATCTCAGTTGATCCCGACCAACAGGATGACTTACTTGGGAATAGTGCTGGATTCATTACAGGTCAAGGCTTTTCCATCTCTAGACAGGCTGAACAACCTGGACCAAGTTCTCCGTCCCTTCCTTCTAGGACATCCCAGAAGGGCGAAGGATTGGCAGAGGTTGGTAGGACATCTGGTGTCCCTAGAGAAGGTAGTTCCACACAGGAGGCAGAACCTAAGATTAGTTCAATGGAATCTAAAAGAGAATTGGAACCAGAGAAGTTCCTCAGACAAAGTTGTTCCAGTTCTTCAGGAAACCATGTAAGCTCTAGAGTGGTGGCAGGATCGGACACACACTCTAAAAGGGATGCCATTGTCCGCCGAACCTCCGGAAATCCTTCTGTTTACGGACGCATCGAAGGAGGGATGGGGTGCACATCTTCGGGAAAAGACAGCGAAGGGAAGATGGACAGAAAAGGAAAAGTCCCTACACATCAATGTCCTGGAGATGAGGGCGGTCCAAAAAGCCTGCAAACACTTCACGAAGGATCTGAAAGGGAACTCAGTGGCTCTGATGTCGGACAATGCAACCGTGGTGGCATATGTAAAGAAGGAGGGAGGACTGGAGTCGAAGGAGTTGTGCGATCTTGCCCTACAGGTCCTGAAGTGGGCAGAAAAGGAGGAAGTCAACCTGATGGCAAGATTCATTCCGGGGAAGAAGAACGTCCTGGCAGACGGCCTCAGCAGAGTGGGACTAGTAGTGGCCACAGAGTGGTCCCTGCATCC
>NC_090732.1:77392951-77397951 GCF_036898095.1 Palaemon carinicauda | reverse complement strand
ATCGTTTTAACATACGAAGCAGTTTCTGGAACGAATTAAGATCGTATGTAGAGGTATCACTGTATTTATATATATTTATATATATAATATATATCTATATTATATATATATATATATATATATATATATATATATATATATATATATATATATAAATGTATATATAAATGTATATATATATATATATATATATATATATATATATATATATATATATATATATATATATATATATATATATATATATATATATATATATATATATATATATATATATATATATACATATACATACATATATATATATATATATATATATATATATATATATAATGTATGTATATATATATTTATATATATAATATATTTCTTGAACTTGCAGTGATTGACACTCATTTTATTTTTCATGGTAAGTTGTATAAACAACTTGATGGTATGGCTATGGGTATGTACCAACCGTGTCACACAATCGTACATAGTAATGACATTTTATTTTTTGTATGTATTATGCTTGTATCTTCGCTCTCTCCTAGCACTGATAAGAACCTGAAATAACATGTCTGTTTTTCTCACCGTTAACTGTTAACCAGTGAGTTTTCGGTTAAACATGAAATTGCCTGTTATGTTTTGTATGCCCTTTTTGCCTGGGGTTTAAGTATATATAAACGAGCGTTCTGTAATAAAGTTTACTCAAGTTTCTTTCATCCTGCTTTTGAGTCACCACAACCTTGGCCCGTCAGATTGGTGACCCCGGCGGTCGACTCGCTCCTCCCGCCTTCCAACCCCCCTCGCCCCTCTGTCATTGGTACTATACTGGACTCCACGAAAGTTGGCGCTGGCCCATTGAAACTTTTGTCGTTCGCCAGCGGAGAGTCGTTTGCTTGGTTTCAGCGAGCAGAAGTCCAGTTTTGCATCAAGGGCATGACTCGCTTAACCACCATAGCAGATTATGTTCTCGCGGCGATACCCGAGGACACCTTCCCGGAAATATCCGACTGGCTTGGTGAACAAGGAGACACCCCAATAGTGTATGACGCCCTCAAAACATATCACCTGCAGCAGTACTTGCTGTTGCCAGCCGCCAGTATAGCAAAGCTTTTTCAGCTCTCTCAACAACCGTTGGGGGACCAAAGGGCTTCGCTCGCCCTCAGGGAAAAGATCAGTATCGCTCGCCTGCAACCTGCCGCAAATGGCTCTCCTCGTGAGGTGAACTTATTTCGTGCCAGCTGGATACGCCGTTTACCCGAACGTGTACCATTCAAGACCTCCTTCAACGCCTCCACTCCTGACAAAGAGGACGCCTATTCAACGTCAACCGAAGCTGACGTGATACACGCCTACCCCGTGACGTGCCGAAGCGGCGACAAAGTCACCCACCACCCGCCACTCACTCGCGCCTCAACCAATGACTTCTACAGTCACTTACTGCCTCCCATTGGCTGCAGTTTTGCTACTACCACAACAGATTCGCGGCAGCCGCGAAGAAATGTGCCAAGGATTGTCAGTGGCCAAAAAACGTGTAAGTAGGCCATCGCTCGTGACGGTGGCCTCCCGTGTTTCTAATCTTTTCTTTTTACATGATGCAGGAACGGGCATGCGATTTTTGGTAGACACAGGTGCTTGTTCTCTTTTGCCAAGGGAACTCTTTAAGACACGACGTAGTCGGTCTACGTCTGCTGACGTCCACCTGGTAGCTGCCAACGGATCCTCGATACCCACCTACGGTTAAGAGAACTTCACATTATCGTTTGGAAACGGTAAATTATTTGGAAGTTTCTCGTTGCTGACGTTACATTGCCAATCCTCGGTGTGGATTTCCTCTCTCATTTCCACCTTCTGGTCGATGTTGCCCACCGACGATTGGTTAACGCTGACTTATACTTGTCGACACCTCTTCAACCTTGCTCTCCACATCAGCACACCCACGGATGCCTACGCCCACCTCCTCACGTCGTATCTGGAATTTTTCCGTCCAGAACTTCACCAAATGCTCACGGCTCCTGCCAAGCACAGTATTTATCCCCATATAAAGACAACGGGACCCCCAGTCTTCGCAAAATTCAGATGTCTAGCACCGGAATGATTGGCAGCCGCCAAACAGACGTTCGCCGAAATGGAGGAAATGGGCCTTTGCCAAAAGGCCTGCAGCCCATGGTCGTCTCCCTTACACATCGTTCTGAAGAAGGACGGCTCCCTCCGTCCATGCGGGGATTACAGGCGTCTGAACATGCAAACAGAACCGGATCACTACCCCCTCCCAAACATCGCTGACGTGACCTCCTACCTGCACAAAGCAAAGGTTTTCTCCACGCTCGACCTCCTGAAGGGGTATTATCAGGTGCCTATGAACCAAGAAGACATCCCCAAGACTGCTATCACCATTCCGTTTGGTACATACACCTTCAATTACTCCTGTTTTGGCCTTCGTAATGCTGGGGCCACTTTTCAACGTCTCATGGATGGCATCTTAGGGGACCTTCCCTTCTGTGTATGTTATGTGGATGACATACTTGTGTTCTCTTCCTCAAAAGAGGAACACCTTCGTCACCAGCGCATCGTGCTCAACCGCCTGCAACAAAACGGCCTTGTAGGCCGGTATGACAAGTGTGCCTTTGGCGTCAACGAAGTGTCGTTCTTAGGGCACCGCATCACTCCTGAAGGAGTCCATCCCCTCCCTGAGAAGGTAGCAGCCGTTCAGAACTTCTCCACGCCCTCGACCGTCAAAGCTCTGCAGGATTTCTTGGGCAAGATCAACTATTATCACCATTTTCTGCCAGCCATTGCCGCCACTCTTGCTCCCCTCTACACCTCCCTCAAGGGCAAGCCAAAGGACCTGAAGTGGGGTCCCCTTCAAGAAGCGGCCTTCTGCAATGCAAAGAAGGCCCTATCAACCGCTGCAGCTCTCACTTTTCCTATCCCACATGCCCCTCTCCTTCTCTCCACCGATGCCAGCGACGTCGTTATTGGTGCAGTACTTGAGCAGGTGGTCAACGGCTCGCCCCGCCCATTGGCCTTTTTCAGCAGAAAACTGTCCAAGACAGAATAGGGGTATTCTACCTTTGATTGCAAATTGCTGGCGGTGCACTTGGCTATCCGTCACTTTCGCCATTTCTTAGGAGGTACGCCCTTCGTCATTCGCACAGACCACATGCTTCTGGTGCACGCCTTCACTCGACAGTCTGACGCCTGGTCCGCCCGTCAACGCCATCTCTCCGCCGTGGCTGAATACAATTGCACCCTTCAATAGGTCCCTGGGAAAATGAATCCCGTTGCCAATGCCCTGTCAAGAAACCCGTTGGCTACCGTTTAACTGGGAATGGATTATAACGCCTTGGCTGAAGCCCAACAACAGGATCCAGAGTATCAAGCATGTAGGACATCCTGCACATCCCTCCGTTGGGAAGACATCCCCCTCGACGACTCAAACACCATCCTCCTCTGTGACGTCAGTACTGGTAGACCGCAACCTATGATTCTTGCTCCCATGTGCAGATAGGTGTTTGATTTCATTCACGGCCTTTCACATCCCTCGTGCCGTTCCACTGCACAGCGGCTGATGACGAAGTTCATTTGGCACGGCATTTCTAAGGATGCTAAAGATTGGGTCCGCACCTGTACTTCTTGCCAAACTTCCAAAGTACATCGACACACGGATTCAGGAGCGGGCACTTTTCCTCAACCTCAGCGTCGTTTCGCCCACATTCACGTCGACGTTGTAGGCCCCTTACCCACATCACAAGGACATCGTTACCTGTTTACTGTCATCGACCGCTCCACTTATTGGCCTGAAGCCATTCCCATGGAAACTGCAACGTCCGCCTCATGTACATCTGCCTTACTCTCAGGATGGATTGCAAGATTTGGTATCCCTGAGCATATTACTTCTGACAGAGGTAACCACTTTCATCTCTCAATTGTGGACATCATTAGCGAATCTCCTGGGCATCACCCTACATCAGACAACTGCCTACAACCCCGCTGCCAATGGAATGGTTGAAAACGTTTTCATCGCACCCTCAAAGCAGCCTTGATGTCCCGCTGAAAGGATTCCAACTGGTTTACTCAGCTTCCCTGGGTCTTCCTGGGACTAAGGACCACTCCTAAAGATGACCTCGACATCTCGGCAGCTGAAATGGTGTATGGCGACCCATTGGTCGTCCCTGCCGAATTTTTTCCTTCTCCAACCTCTTCCGACGATCTCCAGCACATACGTCACGTCGTGGGAAAATTTACTACATGCCGCCAGACTTACAAGCCCCAAGCGAAGCAACACATACCGACAGACTTGCAATCTGCAACTCACGTCTTCCTACGCAACGACACTAGCAAGCCACCGCTAACACCCCCTTACACGGGCCCTTTCCTTGTGATGCGACGCAGTCCGAAAGCATTCCTACTAAACATTCGTGGTAAAGAAGACTGGTCCTCCATTGATCGTATAAAACCTGCTTATCTTCAGCCAGATGACCCGCCTACAGTTCGCCTCTCTAGTCAGGTTCGCTCTATTTAACATGTACAGTATGTCATTTTTAGGGAGGGAGCCATGTACCTACCGTGTCACACGATCGTACATAGTAACGATATTTCATTTTTTGTATGTATTATATGGATTTTTCACTTCGCTCTCTCCTCGCACTGATAAGAACCTGAAATAACATGTCTGTTTTTCTCACCGTTAACGGCTAACCAGTGAGCTTTTCGGTTGAACATGAAATTGCCTGTTATGTTTTGTATGCCCTTTTTGCCTGGGGTTTATGTATAAATAAACGAGCGTTCTGTAATAAATTTCACTCAGTTGCTTTCATCCTGCCTTTGAGTCACAACCTTCGCTCGGCCCGTCACAGTTAGCCCTCTTGGGCCCACCTTCGCCAATATTTTTATGTGTAATCTTGAGGAGCAGTTTTTAGACCAATGTCCTTTGCTATTTAGACCTATATTTATAAATGCTCTGTAGATGACATATTAGCTACTTTTAAGCAAAAGGAACATGTTGCTAGGTT
>NC_090732.1:77382951-77385451 GCF_036898095.1 Palaemon carinicauda | reverse complement strand
TGGACGCCATGGGTCAGGCAGTTTTGCCCCATATTACTACTCTGATGGACAATCTTCGCAAGGAGAGCGAAGCACGGGAAGCGAAGCTCACAAGAGAGCTCCGTGAAGCAACACGGACCGCCGCCTCCCGAGTGTCTTACAAGCGACCCAGAGTTCAAGACCTGCCAACCTGCTCCGAGACCAATCCCTGGAGGTATGCGGAGTACATGCCTATAACCAACGGCAAGCTCTACGTCTCAGAGAAGATGGGAGCCATCCAGTTCTGGCCGAGCTTTAACGCTTACCCTGACTGCTCCATTCGACTGAAGCATGTGCCAGCGCCTAAAGAGGAGACCGAACCGAAGGAGGTCATGGTTTTCGACCACGACAAGGCACAGACTCTCTTGACGAGCAGCCAGAAGAAGGCGAGTTAAACCAACTTGCGAGTTTCTGCATTGAGCAAGAAACCCTACCTTTCTTGCTCCTGCTTCAAGAGCTTTCCCCTTTACGTCGAAGGCATTCCAGTCTGTTGCCAAGGCAATTGAGGCAGGCAAACCATGCCCTACACTAGAGGAGTGTAGGCCTCTGTCGTTAGTCCTGCCCACGGATGAGAAGGAATGGAAGGAAGTCCATCCAACCTTCTCAGTAGAAAAACTAGATGACGATAGCGCGGGACAGCAGTTCAGCGAGAAACTCCCTAAGCTGTCGGACTTTCTCTTGTAAAGGGAGCAAGAGACAAAAGAGAGGCGTCAAAAACATCAGCCAAAAGGTTTGCCTTTTCCTTTGGACAGTGAGTGATTGAGCCATCTGGTTTGAGTAAAGGAGAAACTGTTGCATTTACACCAAAGAGTGCAGATTTAAGGGTAGACCACCATTTATGTTCCCGAATTGTACCAGAAAGGGTTTCTTTTATGGTTAAATTGTACTCCTTTTCAGATGAGGCATAAACTCTCTGAGAAAAAGCTCGAAGCTGAGTATAGTTATTCCAGGTCAAATCTGATCTGTTACCCTTAAATTTCTGCCTCATACTTGGGATCAAACCCTAGCTCATTCAAATAAAAGGCCAGGTTGCTTTCATCCATTCCACCAGAGACTCAAAAGAAGTTGGAACCTAACTGATTCCTGCAGTTCAGGATTTACCTGGCGAAACATCAGTCTCTTACCAGCGAGTTTTCCCCAACTTCCCGACCCAATAGGTGACACAATTGGTAGCTTTTTAGTTGAAATCTCCCTGAGTCAATATGGATGAAAATCAACACAATATGGTGTTTAAATAGAAGTAAATTTTTACCTCATACTTGGGGTCGAACCCTAGCCCCTTCAAATGAAAGGCCAGGTTGCTTCCAGTCATCCCACCAGAGGCTCAAAAGAAGTCGGAACCTGACTGCTACCTGCAGTTCACGATTTACTTTATGAAACTTCAGTTTCCTACCAGTGAGTTTTCCCCGACTTCTTGGCCCTCTAGGTGACACAAGTAATAGCTTTTTAGAAGGAATTATCCCTAATGCGTCAATATGAATGAAAACCAACACAATATCGTGTTCAAATAGAAATAAATCTCTACCTCATACTTGGGATCGAACCCTAGCCACATACAAACATACATACATACATAAATACATACATACTGGTCCTGGCACTATTTTTGCGGTGTCTGAATATGCGTGGATGTAGAATGAGAATAAAAAAGGAAGATTTGAAGTGTGTTGTCGGTGAGAAGGATGAATATATTGGCCTTGTGCGGGACAAAGTTAAGAGGGAATTGTGAAGTGATGTCTGGTGAAGTGTCAAATAGTGTCTTGGATTGAAAAGGGTTAGGTGAGTGCATGGCTTTATAGCTGAGTGATATATATATATATATATATATATATATATATATATATATATAAATATATACATATATATATATATATATATATATATATATATATATATATATATATATATATATATATATATAAATATATATACATATATATAAATATTATATATGTATATATATATATATATATATATATATATATATATATATATATATATATATATACTTATATATATAAATATATATAATATATATATTATATATATATATATAATATATATATAGATATATATATATATATATATATATATATATATATATATATATATATATATATATATATGTGTGTGTGTGTAATATATATATATATAAATTTATATATGTGTATGTAATATATATAGTATAGATATATATTTTATATATATTTTATATATATATATATATATATATATATATTATATATATGTATAAATATATATTATATATGTATAAATATATATATATATATATATATATATATATATAAATATATATTATATATATATATATTTGTGTGTATATATATATGTGTATATAAATATATATATGTAATATATAATATATTTATATAATGTATATAATATATATATATATATATATATATATATATATATATATATATATATACTGTATATATATACAGTATAATATATAATGTAT
>NC_090732.1:77368214-77374951 GCF_036898095.1 Palaemon carinicauda | reverse complement strand
TTGCACATTAAGAAAGCGTGTACTTTTGTTTTTAAATTTCGGGTGTGTTTTAAAAATCGAGTATTGTTGACTTCTTTTTGTTTTACTTTTGGCTGTGATTAGATCAGCTGACGTCTAGCTGCCGCTCTTGAGAGTGTACGAATACACTAACAAAGTATCGTTTATACCATTTCTTAACTTATTCAAACCGTCTACAGTATACAGTTGATATTACATAAGCACCAATGTGTTATAACCTATAAAATTTTTTTGTTTATTACATTTAAAACAACACACACACATACACACACTCTATTTCTCTCTTCTCTCTCTTTCTCTCTCTCTCTCTCTCTCTCTCTGTGGGCTACTTTTCACTACCTCCCATTCCTTACCTCTCACTATCTCTCTAACAAATGATATCTTTATTGCTCCTCAAAGTTTCATTTATATTGAAAATCAATCATGATTCAATTTTCCTTACTTTTTCCAATCTCGCACCATCGGTCACATCGCGGTATTTTCGAAATTTCCGGAAAGTCCACGAATTATGTATATACATGCGTTATGAAAAAAATCCGCGAAGTGGTGAATCCGCGATGGTCGAACCGCGAAGTAGCGAGGGCTCACTGTAGTGGTACCTCTACATATGAATTCGATCCGTTCCACAACCGACTTCGAGTGTAGAAAATGTTCGGTTGTAGAAACAAATTTTCCCATAATACACTGAAATAGGATTAATCCGTGGTTGAGCCCATAAACCTATGATAACTCCTTAATAAATTACTGCACATAATTACACATAACAATAATGCACACTAAATTAGATAATAGACATGTAAAAAAGAATAATTATAAAGAAATAATAAATAAGAAACGGGTTTTTAGCGTCACTTTACCTTAAAAAGTCCATCGCAGGTGTCGGTCTTCTACGCAGAGAGGAGACGGACGGGCGGCGAGGAGGTAGAGAGGGTGACTACGATAAACATACACTACCGTAACTTATTCTAACTTACACTAAGTGAACTTTAACCTAACTTGGCTTTTTTTTTATATATATATATATTTTTACATTTTCTTTTTTTCTTTTTGATGATTAATTTTAATCACTTTCACTCTCTACACTTAAAATTGATTGAATTTTTTTCTCTTCAATCTGCCGTTTTCTTTGTTTCACTTTCTTTCGCTTCACTCTTTGCCATTTTCTTTGAACCACTTCCTTCCTCTTCATCAAGAGTTCGCTTCGTAGTTTTTTTAAAGAAACTATCGATAGAAATTGAGTCAGGCAAACATCATCAAACTGCGCAACTACACGACAAACCTGCAATTTTTTTGGATGGTATTTGTCGATGAAGTCGACCACGTCTTGATATTTTCCTAACACCTCTTTTATTTGTGCCGAACCTAACACATGTTCTACCTCCTCGATCCCTTCCTCATCATCACTCATGTGCTCAGACATAGCATGGAGTTCCTTGAGCTCCTTTGTAGTAAGTTCGTCGTGATGTTCGGCGACGAGTTCCGTGATGTCATCTGCATCGACCTCCAGACCCATGGACTTGCCAAGGGAGACGATTTCCTCTACGTCTTTCGCTGCACCCCACCACGGGATCAGGTTCGGGGTCAAAACCCTCGAAATCTCTGGAAGAAACTGCATCAGGCCACAGCTTCTTCAAGGCAGAATTGAGGGTTCGTCGAGTTAATCCCACCCAAGCCTGATCTATGATCTTCAAGCAGTGCACGATGTTAAAGTGGCTTTTCCAAAATTCACGCAAAGTTAAGTTTGTGCTTTGCGTGACATTAAAGCACTGCTTGAATAGGTGCTTGGTGTAGAGCTTCTTGAAGTTTGAGATGACTTGCTGGTCCATGGGCTGGAGGATAGAGGTGGTATTCGGTGGAAGATACAGCACCTTCATGAACTTAAATTCTTCGAAGATATCATCTTCGAGTCCGGGGGGGGTGAGCGGGTGCATTGTCAAGGCATAGCAGGCACTTTAAAGGTAATTTCTGCTCATGAAGATGCTTCTTCACAGAAGGACCGAAAACTTGATTAACCCATTGGACAAAGAACTGCCTAGTGACCCAGGCCTTCGAGTTGGATCGCCAGAAAACATGAAGCTGGTCCTTATCCACATTCTGTGCCTTAAAGGCCCTAGGGTTCTCCAAATGGTAAACCAGTAAGGACTTGACTTTAAAGTCACCGCTAGCGTTGGCACATAGGGCAAGAGTCAACCAATCCTTCACTGGCTTATGTCCAAGCAATTTCTTCTCTTCGGCGGTGATGTAGGTTCGACTGGGCATCTCCTTCCAAACCAGCCTGGTTTCATCACAATTGAACACCTGCTGCTCTACATAGCCTTCTTCCTGCACAGTCCTTTCAAACTTCTTCACAAAGTCAGCTGCAGCCTTTGTGTCCGCACTAGCAGCCTCTCCGTGGCGAACAACTGAATGAATCCCGGACCGTTTCTTAATTTTTTCAAACCAGCCACGAGATGCCTTGAAATCGTCTGAGGAACGTTCGGTTGAACTCTCCCCAGCATCACCCCCCAGAGCTCACCTCCTTCAAGTCAGTGAAGATAGCGTGCGCCTTCTCGCAGATGATAGTTTCAGTTATGGTGTCGCCAACAATCTCTCTGTCCTTGATCCAGATTAGCAGAAGTCGTTCCATCTCTTCTATGGCAGGGCTACGACATTTTGAAATGATGGTGATCCCTTTAGAAGGTTTCACTGCTTCAATGGCTTCTTTCTGTTTCAAGATTGTCGAGATCGTCGACATGTTTCGGCCATATTCTTTTGCAAGTTCACTCATGCGGACGCCACACTAATGCTTTTCAATAATTCCTTCCTTTACTTCTAAAGAAAGCATTTCCTTCTTCCTTTTCTCTCCACCACCACTATCACTTTCGAAACTAAGCCTTTTAGGACCCATGATTTACGTAAAATACCGTAAAAGGATGAAAGTAAAAAATCACGATAAAAACACAGTTAATAGCAGACCGCACAGGGCACAACCACACAAAGCCGACGAGAACAGAGGAATGACCCAAGCGATGCTAATTGAGGGTCCCTCCGAGGTCGAAGTGCTGCCTTCTACCGGCGGAAATAAAAAGTACATCCGGCGCTATGAGTACCATCTACGTGTACGGGTATTGTTTACTTCAGGTGTCGAAAAAAAATTCGGGTGTAGAGTAGGAACGTGTTCGAATTGTATTTCGCGTGTCGAAAAATTCGGATACAACTGGTACGACGAAAATTGCTTACTTCGTGTGTCGAAATAAAATTTGGGTGTAGAGTCGAAAAATTGCTCGAATTTTACTTCGGGTGTTGGAAAATTCGGATGTAGATACGTTCGTGTTTAGAGGTTCCACTGCGCATATATATATATATATATATATATATATATATATATATATATATATATATATATATATATATATTTATATATATATATATATATATATATATATATATATATATATTTATATATATATATATATATATATATATATATATATATATATATATATATATATATTAGTGTGCTACTGTTGTTAACACACATTAGTTGGTATGTTACATCTTCAAATAAAGTCAAGTAAGTTAACTTTAAAATGGTTTATTCTTTAAAAACAACAGTGTTAACATCTCCATCACAGGAGTATACAGTAGATGGTTTGGTCGGATGACCATTCCGTATGATGTCTTAGTAATAACTGGCTAAAATATCGATATCACAGATATCGTATAGTCAGTTGACTCAGCATTTAAACACATAATGTAAACTAAACATTAGTATAGGAAAACACCTGCATCCGGTGGCGACACAACTCTTTCTCACGATTCGTATTTGTGTTTATTCTTCATAAAAATGTTACATTGCTGAGATATGGTATTCGCATCCTGCTATGATCTGACTACAGCACTTCTCACACTAGCTTCTACTTCCACAATGACCTATTACATCATGTGTTTTAAACATGTAATATATAATTATTACATAAGCTCGGCCAGCTACCTCAATTTTTTTTTTTAAATTTAACAACACGTCAAAATATGTTTACTAGGAGTGTGACTGGATATATATATTATTATTTGTTTAACTTTAGCCATAAGCAAATGAGGATGAATGTTCAAATAGGCACATTAAAAAAAAATAATAACAATAATGCATATTAACAGATATTACCAAAGCAAAGAAAAAATGCATGATAAATACAGATCACATATATGGTACATTGCTAGCAAATCATTATATGGTACCAAAAAAAAAATACTGATATACATATGATTCGGTAACTTTGTTAAAGAATAATTGTTACCTTTGTCAGAAATATAGATTATTATAATACGGTAATATAATAAAAATATTTGTTACCTTGGTAAAGATTCAATTTTAGTGCACAAACACGAATTCCTGGTACGTACACGTACCACGGTTTCGTACATATATATATATATATATATATATATATATATTATATATATATATATATATATATAATATATATATATATATATATATAGGGCTTATATATTTTATTAGATGCCCATAGATTCTGCTTTTTTTTTTAACATTCCAGCTTATATATTTTATTAGATGCTGAAAAAAATGATTTATTTTTAAATGTTTTTTTAAATGTTTTTTAAAAATGCAAATGTTCTATAGTCTCTTCAATTACATATTACTAGCGTACTAACTGCTTTTCGTACACAACACTTTTCCAAGACAATTTTACTCCTTTGAGCGAATGAAGTGGCCACTTTCAAACGGCTTTAAATTGAATTAAATAAGGAGTTTTGTCTGGACATGGCAAAACGTTCTGTTTGAGCTGCAAACTATTGTACCTTAACCTACGCCAAACAAAGATGTTAACGGCGATAAATATCATCACCATAACACATAAAGCTGCCAGCATTATATAAAAGTTGAGACCTGCATAAGTCGGTGACGGGTGGTCCATCTCGGTCAATTTCATCAACCGCTTGGCTACCTGTTTGTTGTATGGGAGAGGTAAAGATGGAACCGTTGTTGACCACGTGAAGTTTGCGAAGTAGGCTCGTTCTCTGATGATAGTCTTGATACCTTTCACCATGGAATTAGGGGATGTCCCAATACAACCATCTGCTGCAATAAAGATTTGGGAATAGGACGTGGATCCGTCCGGGCATAATACATTGAAGCCGGCCTTGTCGTATCGTATCCACGAGCCGTTGTTCAGTCTGCAATTGAACTCATTATTGTCAAAGGGATAAAGCTTATCCAGACAATTTTCATTTGTATGGGAGAGAGCACCGTCTAGCACTATACCTAACTCGCATGAATCCATTAAGTTTTTATGGAATTCAAATGAGTCAGCTGTACATATTTTTCTATCCATTGCGTCTGAACAGTGAGTTAATTGATTTAAGTCTTTAATGACCGTATATGTTTCCTTGTCTGGGGAAATCAATACGTGTCCTGTCAAACTGGATATTACTGGATTTGAGTGATTCGTAATGAAAGTCGGAAATGGTGATATCCTGTAAGATTGCCAGGCATCGGAAGAATCAAAGGGAATTGTAATCATAATCCTGTTATTTTCAACGCTTACTGTAATTAGGCTGTAATAAAATTCTAGCCTACGTGTGTCTAACAAAGGAATATAGCCTAGTTTCTCCCGTCCGTTCTCCACAATTAACTTTAAGTATTTTATTGGCAACAAATGGGGTGACAGTACACCTTTAGTCGCTAACGTGATAGCTTCCACATAATCTTTTGATTTCTCAATGAAATGTGCAATTCTGTTATGTATGTGATCTATTTTTGAATCATAATACGTTAACGTTGCCAACAAATCCTGTACTTCCATAATCTGATTGATATTACTTGAATGTTCATTTACTAAACACATAATTTGATTGATTGAAGCTAACTGATTCCTTAGTTCTGACATAATCAATTCATCTTCATGAGTCAAGAACTCAATTTTCTTATTTTGATTACTAATCTTAAGACGATTGGAAATTCCTAAACCTAAACTTGCAATAGAACCAAAGATGTTTAGTGCAGCAAAAACAAACGGGTTACGTTTCTCAATATTTTCGTGTCCTACAGTCCACATCAAAAGGTCACGAGCCAAAGATTCTGTCTCGTAAGTCTTATTTTGCAAGTCTTCAGATAGCATCTCTGCAACTTTTAGTGTCGATGCAAGCGAACTCTCTGTATTAAAAGGAAAATGTCTTCTATGCAATTCATTTAATGAGACAGCAAAACCTGAAATGGCGCTTTTTAAGCTAGTGACGTCATTCTCTGGGAGAAAAGTTGCTTGCATATGCACTTCAACAACTACGTTACTTGATGTAATAAAAACGTCTTCTTGTCTTTCAACTATAGTGCCATATTTAAAATCTATACTTTTAGTTTTAGAGCTCATCCCACCGCTGCCACCATTTATTAGTGTGCTACTGTTGTTAACACACATTAGTTGGTATGTTACATCTTCAAATAAAGTCAAGTAAGTTAACTTTAAAATGGTTTATTCTTTAAAAACAACAGTGTTAACATCTCCATCACAGGAGTATAGATGGTTTGGTCGGATGACCATTCCGTATGATGTCTTAGTAATAACTGGCTAAAATATCGATATCACAGATATCGTATAGTCAATTATCTCAGCATTTAAACACATAATGTAAACTAAACATTAGTATAGGAAGAAACCTGCATCCGGTGGCGACACAACTCTTTCTCACGATTCGTATTTGTGTTTATTCTTCATAAA
>NC_090732.1:77353214-77365714 GCF_036898095.1 Palaemon carinicauda | reverse complement strand
AAAACCTTCCCTTGTACGTAGTACTGTTAACAAACCACCCTTTAATGTACAGAACACTTAATGCATGTACTACAGCACCCTAAACTAAAACAGGCACAAATATTAAAGGTGATTTTATATCATGCGTTTCCTAAACACCTAAAAAGCACGATAAAAAATGGCAACCAATGTTTTGTTTACGTTCATCTCTGATCATAATGAAGAACCAAACTCATTTAGTGTACACATATATGTATAGGTTAGTTTTTGCATCGATTATATTGATTATACAGTACTGTATGTTGATTTTTTTATTACCAATGTTTTAGTTTACGTATTTTTCTTAGGACTTCCAAATGAAATCTTTTTCTTTATGACGCCACCTGAAACGACGGCGTGTACGCTCAGTAAACAACCACGCTCAGAACAAACAAGGCATTTAACGCGCATGATGATAGTGATAAATAATGATACAGTACATACAGTATTTACAGTAAAAGCATTTACAAAATATGTTACCTTACAAATATAAATTATACAGTATTGTACGTAGCAAAGCAGGAAAACAATTTACGAGAGAGAGAGAGAGAGAGAGAGAGAGAGAGAGAGAGAGAGAGAGAGAGAGAGAGAGAGAGAGAGAGAGAGAGAGAGATTGTTTTACGTACGTAAATGTAAATTTTAAACAAAAAAAATATGATAGGTTACAACATGTAGACTTTTAAAACCTTCCCTTTAACTTAATGCATACAGTACGTACATTACTAAACTATAAAACAGGCAGTAAGAATATTAAAGTAAAAAATAAAGATTGTTACTGTACTCACCACGAAAGAAGTTGAAGAAAAACTTGAATGGTGATGGCGATGAATTTGCTGCACAGTAGAAATGATGATGATGAAGCTGATGATGTGTTCTACTGTGCAGTCAATGATAGTATTTTACGTCTCTTCAGACGGAGGTGTCTTTTCCTGGGACACCTCTTCAACTTCTTCCTGGGAAACTTCTTCAATTTCTTCCGAAGGCGTACTAGCAGGAGGAACTGGCTCTTTTTTGCGAGGCTGGAAGAACATTGTGATCGGAAGTTGTTGCCGCTGCTTCTTTTTTCGATCCAAGAGCATCCTGTAGGGAGTCATGATGTCATCGACCTTGTTGGAGAATTGCATCGAGCGAACCATATCCTCGTCCCACTCTTGTAACATTTCTTTCGCCTCCTTGATATGGTTGCAGAACTTGGCAAGCCGTTCTAATGTTAAGCCCGTTTCTTCGACATTTTCTTGGGTCTCTTCCTGGGTATCACTCTCTTCCTCACTTGCCGATTTCGTCAGGTCTTCGAGGTCTGCGTCAGTTAGGGGCTGGGAATGGCAGTCCAACAACTCGTCGACGTCTTCAGTCGTCATGTCGCCAAACCCGTCACCTCCAATTATGGCAGCCAACTGCACAGATTTCCGTATTGCAGAGTGTTGGATTTCCGACGGAGTAAATCCCTTGTCGTCGTAAACAATATCGGGCCACAACTTCTTCCAGCTCGCATTCACGGTTGCAGGTTTCATCTCTTGAAGTGCCTTCTGAATATTCTGCAGGCACGTGGCTATGGTGTACTGCCGCCAGTACGCCTTCAAGTTGAAATCTTCATCCTCGTCATCTTGGGCAGCATCCACACACGCAACGAGGTCCGCCAAGGTATTCTTCGTGTAGAGGGCCTTGAACGCCCTGATAACCCCCTGGTCCATCGGTTGAATTAATGACGTGGTGTTGGGTGGCAGGAACTCAACCTGAATGCCCTCATGCGACAGGTCAGTTGCGTGTCCACCAGCGTTATCCATAAGGAGAAGGATCTTGAATGGCAAGCCCTTCTCTACGAGATATTTGCTGACTTGCGGGATAAAACACTGGTGGAACCACTTGGAGGTCAGCATCTTCGTAATCCATGCTTTTTGATTATGCATCCAGTACACGGGAAGGAGATTCTTATTTTTATTTTTCAAAGCGCGAGGATTTTTCGACTTATAAATAAGCCCCGGCTTTAACAAAAATCCAGCAGCATTGCCACACATCACGAGGGTAACGCGATCCTTGAATGCCTTAAAGCCAGAGGCTTTGGCTTCCTCTTTAAACAGGAAAGTTCGCGACGGCATTCTCTTCCAAAACAAGCCAGTCTCATCCATATTAAAGACTTGTTCCGGCTTGTATCCACCTTCGGCGATAATATTCTTGAACGTCTGGTTCACGTAAGTTTCAGCAGCGGCAGTGTTAGCGGAAGCAGACTCCCCATGCAGGGAAACGCTTTTCAGGGTGAAGCGTTTCTGAAACTTCGCGAACCATCCTTTGCTTGCGGAAAAACGTTTCTGAGACTGGGAATCAGTGGATGTCCCTGGTTGAGGATCATCTGCATCATCATCATCTTCAGCATGGTTGCCGTCGTCGTCTTTAGGTTCCTTTGCAGCAAAATTCTCATATAAACTCAAAGCCTTTGTTTGGATGGTGTTCGTATCCAACGCTATGTTCTTCTTCCGGCAGTCGGCAATCCACACAGCTAAAGCACCTTCCATGCGTACGATCGTTTTATTACGCGTTGTAACGACTCGCTTCGCTGATCTGCTAAAGGTGATTGCAGCCGTCTTTCTAATGTTCGCCTCGTCCTCTTTGATATAGCGAACGGTGGATTCGTTGATGCCAAAATGGCGGCCGGCGGCAGCGTAACTTCTACCATCTTTTAACATGTCGAGAAGCGTAACCTTCTTAGCTATCGTCATCATCCTTCGGTGGCGTTTAGGCTCACTACCAGCCTTAAGAGAAGCAGAACGCTTGGGAGCCATTACAGTAGGATTTACGTACAGTACTGTAACAAAAAGTTCAACTTAAAAAGGTCGCACACAGGACAGATTAAACTTCACAAACTTAAGAACGTCTACTCAGCGATACGCGGTAAGAGAAAGTGAACGATCCAGCCCCGCGAGAACTTTGATGCTGCGGGTAGAAGATGCGGGCAAAACACCAATCACAGGCTAGATAACAAAACTTGAGTTCTGATTCGTCATCTATCAGCGCTTGAACCAATCACAACCCGTCTTACAGTACTATGATGCGTTGGTTACTCATAGAAGATGCCCCGCGCATACTGAACGTACGTAGATTAAGTACAGTACCGTAATAATAATAAATAATGATAATAATACTGTACAGTAATAATAATAATAATAATGATAATAATAATAACAATAATAATTTTATTAACAACAACAACAATAATAATAATAATAACAATAATAATAAAAATTTATGTACGCTATTTTACGCCTCTCTCTCTCTCTCTCTCGTACGCTTATTCGAAATGTGATTTTTGCAACAAAGAATATTATTGGATGCAGTACTGTACTACGTACGTATACATACAAAAGATTCATGGAAAAGAAGCACATCCATTACAGTACACACCATTCTAATATGGTATGACTGCATCTGATTTGCGTTTCATGTTCGATTTAATTTTACTACGTACTGAATTATCGTATGATCACATTCTCTTTTCGTGTTTTATTTCTTTCTGTGCTGAATTATATATCATATGTAATGCAATGAACAATCAGTAAGAGCAGATATTACTAATTACAGTATTAATGGAATTACAGGTAACAAAATATCGTATTTGGGGGTCTTCAGATTTCGCGGTATTTTCGAATTTTCCGGAAAATCCGCGATATGTATATATATATGGGTTATGGAAAAACCCCGCGAAGTGGTGAATCCGCGATTGTCGAACCGCGAAGTAGCGAGGGTTCACTGTAGTCCCCACTGGCGTTTGCACAAAAAGCAAGGGTAAGCCTGTCCTTCATAGGCTTATATCCGGGTAGCCTCTTCTCCGCCGTGATGAACGTCTGACGAGGCATTTTCTTCCAGAAAAGCCCAGTTTCGTCGCAAATGACAACTTGCTGTGAACTGTAGCCTTCCTGCAGAGTCAACTCGTCGAACGTTTTAACAAAGGCTTCGGCGGCCTTCGTGTCCGAGCTGGCTCCCTCCCCATGCCGTACCACTGAATGAATGCTAGTCCTTTTCTTGAATTTCTCGAACCACCTCCGAGAAGCCTTGAACTCTGAGGGTTCCTGCTGGGATGTTCCCTCTCCTGCCCTTCTTCAGCCTGAGAACGCACAAAATCACCGAAAATGACGGAGGCCTTCTGGCAAATTGTAGTCTCAGTGATGGTGTCTCCTGAGATCTCTTTGTCTTTGATCCACACAAGAAGTAGCCTCTCCATCTCGTCATGCACGTGGGTTCTCTTGTTGGAGAAAATAGTGACGCCCTTAGAAGGTGCCGCTGCTTTGATGGCCGCCTTCTGCTTCAGGATGGTGCCTATCGTAGATGGATTCCGGCCATACTCCTTGGCGATCACACTTAATCGCATGCCAGACTCGTACTTTTTTACGATTTCAAGTTTTGTCTCCATCAAGAGCATCGTCTTCTTCTTCTTTCCTTCGGCAACATTCTTGGGACCCATGGCTAATGTAATACGTAATATAATACACTACGTACGTTATATACAGTACTATGTATAGTAAACACTAATACAGTACAGTGCACAGTAACGAATATTTAACAACGATAGCACGTGGCGTACGAATGTACTGTATATTAACACTAAGTCAAACAAGCGAAAGCACAAAATGTCTGTTAACGATACCGCGGTCGGAACGAAAAGAGAGAGAGAGAGAGAGATGAACGCCCGTGCGTAAGAAAGCTGGGATAGTTGCCGACCAATAGGAAAGCAGGATCTTATGGCGTCAGCTAGCATCTGAGTAGGGAGATAACCAATGGGTGAGCGGGAGGCTGAAAGTGAGTCTACCCAACTTCAAAGTCTGGCGGCGCGCGCTTTTTAAAATTACTCTCGGCAAAGAGTTGGGATCCCGTAAGGTTTTCGTATCCTGAAATTTTATTCGTATACTGGGGCAAAAAAGTCTTCGAATCGCTTTTCGTATCCTGAATTTTTCGTAAGCAGAAACTTTCGTATCCAGAGGTATCACTGTGTATATAAATATGTGTGTGTATATATATATATATATATATATATATATATATATATATATATACATATATATATATATATATATATATATATATATATATATATATATATATATATATATATATATATATATATATATATATATATATATATATATATATATATAACGGATTTTGAGCGAAGCGAAAAATCTATTTTTGGGTGAGATAGCCATGGCGTCCTGATGGAAGGTTCCTTTTTGGTAGCTTCCTTGGGTAAATAACTACTAAGATATTCCCAGAGAATTTAACCACAGGTTATCACAGAATTCTAACTTCTGGAGCGAGTATCCTAAAGGTTTCCCTTTTAAGACATCGTATATCAACAGGGGACGCATGTATTAACGCGCCACATAGCTATCTACACCCCGAACAGAGTTAAGGCTTCGGTGTGTAAAGGCGGAGAATAGCTGGGAGCCGTTCTATAGCTAATCTCATCCGTGGCTACTTTTGGTACTCGAGACGTAAACAAACGGGCGCCATTGCTTAAATGACGTCACGTCCGTCTTCATCCTGAAGCCAGTTGCTTGCCGATCACCATGATACAGCAGAGCAGGGTGGGACCTAAAAACTGGACGAAGTAGCAGGGAGGGTCCATCAGGACGCCATGGCTATCTCACCCAAAAATAGATTTTTCGCTTCGCTCAAAATCCGTTTTTTGGGCTCAAGCCATAGCGTCCTGATGGAAGAATACCAGAGAATCAATGTATCGTGGTAGATTTTCCCCTATTGGTAAGTGCCAAGGGCTTTGAACAAATTAGCATAGTAATCTTAATAAAGAACCGTAGGGAAGAATCTTCCTGCCCCCCTTGGCAGTGAAGTTCCCACGGGCCATGCCGAGATCAAAGTGGTTATTGAAGGGCTATTCACCTTGTTAGAAGAACCTGAAGAACTTGGAGATGAGACTGAATGGTTGGCATTCGTATCGGAACATTCTGGAAGGCAGACAAGTGGTGGTTGGACACTGTGTGCTGAGAAGGTTGGTTTCGTCTCCAGGGTATGAAGAGTAAGTATTCGTATTGGAATATTACTTTTGTAAGAGTGAATATAAAATAAGGGTTAGGACCTTAAAATCTCCATGAACCATAAGGAAAGGGGATAATAAAACTATGACAGGCATGTATTTCATAGTAAGTAGGAGCGGATTGAGACGCACAAGTAATAAAATAGAAATTTTATTTCACAGTTGCAGAAATTAAATGAATTGCAGCAATAAGTAAAGTTAATTTACAGTAATTATAATGTACATAGTAATAAAGACTTGCTCTTGAATCTGAAAGGAAATTTCAAATTTATTAGTAGGCACTCGTTCTCGAGGAACGTTAGTCTTTAATTAAAACACATCATGCTCTAAGCATGCGGCACTTGTGTGACAACTATGACATTTCACCTGGGATAAGAACAGTTATAAGAAAGCACTAAGTGTTTTCGACATCACTATGTATCGCTCGAGGGTCAACATAGGCACCCGAAGAGTTAGAGTCCCAAGTAACTCACTGTTCTATGCAGAGTTAGGTGCAGGTTTCATAACACTACCTGTGGCTACCACAAAATGTTTGACTTCGTGCACTTGTTTCGCATAATGTTTGAAGAAAACACGCGAGGACTTCCAGCCTGTGAAGCTTTTAAGGCTTTCGAAATCCATACTCTGAAAGAAATTCAGAGACGATGCAACTTTTCTAGGATCGTGACCGGCAGGTGTACTGTCGGGATCCGCTCTGCGAATGAAGTAGGTGATTTTCGCTCTTAATTGTTTCAGTGACAGGTCGCTGCCCGATGTTTCTCCTTTGAAGAGTTGGCCTCCACCAAAGTTCGAAGTTCTGCGAAGATAGACCTTGAGGCTCTCTACTGGGCATAAAGAGGCATCTTCCTTCAGGGGGCATATTCTCCAGGGGCCCCATCTTTTGGTGGGTAATTCATTTTTGGCGAGAAACGTCGGATCCGGGGAGAGGGTAATGTCTCCTGAATCAGTAAACAGGATATGACCCTCTTCTCTTGACAATGCCACTATTTCGCTGACTCGGGCTCCTGAGGCAAGAGCAAAGAGAAATATAACTTTCTGAGTCAGATCCTTGAGAGGGCATGAATCATTATCTAAGTTGGAGGCGAAATGGAGCACCTTGTCCAATGACCAGGAGATCGGTTTCGGTGGGGGTGCTGGGCGTAGACGAGCGCATGCTTTCGGCAGTTTATTGAAGATGTCGCTGGACAGATCAATTTGGAAGGCATACAATATTGGTCTAGTCAAGGCCGATTTGCAAGTTGAAATCGTA
The DNA here is from genome assembly GCF_036898095.1 of Palaemon carinicauda. Taxonomy (NCBI): domain Eukaryota; kingdom Metazoa; phylum Arthropoda; class Malacostraca; order Decapoda; family Palaemonidae; genus Palaemon; species Palaemon carinicauda. Next base: position 77,358,407 of record NC_090732.1, on the reverse strand, counting down.
TTGGCTGCTAATCCCTGTCCATGAAGGTGAATGAAGAAGGACATGCAGAAATCAATTGTGATTTCCTTAGGATTTTTTGTCTTGACAAAAGAGACCCATTTTCTCCAAGATGATTCGTATTGCCGTCTTGTGGATTCGGTCTTGTATTCCTCGAGGAAGTCTAGACTTTTCTTCGAGATCCCAAACCTCTTCTTTGCGGCTAGGGAGAGAAAATCATGAGATGAAGGTCCTTGATTTTCGATGATGAAGCGAAGGCAGTCGACTTCTGTACTTGTTGGGAGAGAACTGGGCCCGGGAGAGGGATCAGCTTGGGCTGCAGCTCCAGGACCAGGGGTACCAGTTGCTCCGGGGCCACTTGGGAGCCACTAGGGCCGCTGTCCCTTTGAAGGTTCTCAGCTTGGAGAGGACTTTCAGCAGAAGGTTGGTGGGAGGGAACAGGTAGATCTTGGACCATCTGTTCCAGTCCAGTGACATGGCATCCACTGCTTCTGCCTTGGGGTCCTCGTACGGGGCCACGTACCGAGGAAGTTGATTGTTGTCGCTCGTTGCGAAGAGATCTATCTGAAGTTCTGGGACTTGGTGAGAGATGAAGGAGAATGATCTTGCGTCTAGAGACCATTCCGACTCTATCGGGTTTGTCCGAGATAGAGCATCCGCTGTCACGTTGCGGAATCCTTGTAGGTGAACTGCAGACAGGTGCCATTTCTTCTTCTCTGCCAGACGGAAGATTGGGAGAAGCACCTGATTTATCTGGGGCGATCTTGAGCCTTGGCGATTGAGACATCGAACTACCACCGAGTTGTCTAGGGTTAGACAAATATGGATCGAGGGAGGCGGGGAGAGTTTCTTCAGAGTTAGAAGGACCGCCATGGCCTCCAAGATGTTGATGTGGAATGTCTTGAACAGGGGAGATCATGTGCCTTGAACCTGTTTTTGGTGGGAGTTACCTCCCCAACCCTCCAGCGAAGCGTCCGTGTGGATGTTGAGTGATGGAGGTGGGTGTTGAAGAGGAATGGACCTTTTCAGGGCCTTTGCTTCCGACCACGGCTTGAGGAGAAGTCGAAGTCTGTTTGGGAGCCGTCTCTTGAGGTCTGTTCAAGCGATGGATGCAGAACGTCTCCAGACTCCCGCGGCATCCTTTAGCTGTGCACGAAGCACTGGGTTTGTTACTGAGGCGAACTGTAGAGAGCCTAGAACTCGTTCCTGCTGGCGTCTTGAGATCCGCTTGGATTTCAGTAGTCGCTTGACAGACCCTGCTATTTCCTTCCTTTTCTTCTGGGGAATGGAAAGGCGGTGTGACTGAAGGTTCCATTGGATTCCTAACCATTGGAACTTCTGAGCTGGAGAGAGGCGAGATTTCTTCGCGTTTATCTTGAATCCCAGGTGTTCTAGGTACTGGGTGACTTTGCTGCAGGATTTTACACAATCCTCGGGCGATGGAGCCCAAACTAGCCAATCGTCGAGGTAGGCCATCACTTGGATGTCTCGGAGGCGGAGCTGTTGTACTATGGCGTCCGCCAGCTTTGTGAAGATCCGAGGGGCCACATTGAGGCCGAAGGGCATGGCCCTGAAGGCGTAGCTTTTCCTTTGGAGTCGAAATCCTAGGTAGGAGGAAGCGTGATGGTTCATCGGAATGTGCCAGTAGGCATCCGCCAGGTCTATGGAGACCGTGTAAGAACCTCGAGGCAGAAGGGTCCTTATCTGTTGAAGAGTCAGCATCTTGAACTTGTCGTTCGCTATGAACTTGTTGAGGGGGGATAAGTCCAGAATGACTCTGAGTTTGTCGGAGTCTTTCTTGGGGACACAAAACAGTCTCCCTTGGAGCCTGGTGGACTTTACCTTCCTTATCACCTTCTTGTTCAAGAGATCTAGGACATATTCTTCCAGAAGGGGGGTTGATTGTTGGAAGAATTGCTGGAATGTTGGGGGTGGTTGAGTCCAACTCCAGCCTAGACCCTTCTTGACGATGCTGTGTGCCCAGGGATCGAAGGTCCAACGATCCTGGAATTGGCGGAGTCTTCCTCCCACCGGAAGCACTTCATTGCTTCTGGTGTCCCGAGGGCTTGCTGCCTCGGCCGCTAGCTCCCTTTCCTCTTCTGCCTCTGGAGGGACGGCGAGACGCGTCTCTGCCTGCACCTCTGCTTGAGCCTCTACCTTTGGGACGAAAGGTAGTCGTCTGTTGCTCGAAAGCAGGGGTGAAAACCGGTGACTGTGACAAGACCGGTTGGGTGACCAGCTGAAAGGTCTGCTGTGGCTGAGCTGCCACTTGGGAGGTAGCGGGTCCCGGAAACTGACGTCTTGGTTGACGTTGCTGGGGTTTCTGTTTGGAAGATTTCCTCTTAGGTTGAGGTCCGTCGTCCTGAGAGGATTTCCTCTTTTTTGACATGCCCCACTTGTGGAGAAGGTTCCTATTCTCCGTGGCGGCTTTGTCGGTGATCTCCTTCACAAGGTCAGAAGGAAAGAGGTGTTTGCCCCAGATGTTGGAGGAAATCAGCCTCCGGGGTTCATGTTTCACAGTGGCACCTGCGAACACGAATTCACGACAGGCTCTCCGAGCCTTCATGAAGTGGTACATGTCCTTCACCAGGGTTGCCATGTGGGATTTGGCAAGTACCATGTAGTGGTCTGGTACTCTGGTGTCACAGGCCATGATGTCCAGTTGGACCTGGTGGGACATGGATGCTGGGAGCCTCTCCTTCGTATCTTGTTCCCGACGAAGGAGGTGATCGTTGAGTTTCGGGAGGTCTTCATTAAACTGACGTCCGGCGACGTCAGGATCTAGCTTTCCCACCACAAAAGTATGCTGGATGTCCTTCCAGTGTCGAGCGTCGGGGGGAGTGACTATGGAGAAGGGTCTGCACTCCTCCAGTGCAGGGCAGGCTTTTCCCTCTTCCACAGCCTTGAGGCATGCAGCGAAGGCCTTTTCCATGAATGGAAGGACTGCATCCTCGGGTGCGACGTAGGTAGGGTGCTTCTTGCTCAGGGCCGGAAGCTTAGAGCAGGTAAAACCCCTACTTTTAAACGTGTTGGCTAGCATAGCCTGGGCCTTCGCGAGATCGAACACTATCTCCTCTTTCGGTTCGGTCTCTTCTTTAGAGGCAGGTTCAAAGCGAAGTCGGACGTAACAGTCCGGGTAGGCCTCGAAATTTGGGAAGAACTCCACGTCTTCCAGGGGGACCGTGCCGATCTTGTCGCTGACGAAGATCCTGCCGGTCGCTATAACCATATGCTCAGCATACCTCCATGGGTTGGCATGTGAGCAAGCGGGGAGATCCTTAACCGAGATCTTCGGTTCTTTGGATCCTATCATGGACCTGATGAACTCCTGATTCTCCTTCAGCCTGTCGTCCATGATGGCTTTAATCATCCGGAGCATCTCTTGGGTGGATGGCAAGGGTTCAGGGGTAGTGGAAGTAGACGGGAGAGACACTTCCGTCGGTGTAGGAGTAGGGGCGGTGATGGAAGGAGGAGCGACCTCTTGCTCCGACTCGGCGTATTCCACCTGGTCTTCATCATCTTCAGCCCCTTGAGTCATAAGGGTCTTCTCCGTGTCCTCCGAGACATCCGACATGTGTTCATCATCTTCGGAATCCAGGCGGCACTCGTGCATGGACTGGGCCATGACTACATCAGGTTCCACTGTAATTTGGACAGTGGGGATCAAATCCTTGGGCACCACAGAATCAGGGGAGGCCTTAGGGAACAGAAGTGACCTCAATTCTTCAGTGGCCAGGTACGGTCCGGTGGCATTCTTCTGGAAGCCACGCACCCACTTGCGTAGCTTCTCCCGAGAAGTGTCCCTGACCTCCGCTGAGGGAGGGTTATGGAAGGCATCAACTAGGTGAGCCTGGCAGACCGTACAGTTCAGTGGGTCCCAGAATTTCAAATCCCCTTTCTTGTTAGCACAAGGGGCGTGAGTCCTGCAAGCCGTATGCCCGTAGAAGTGCGGGCGTTTCACAGCGCAGAAGTCGAAGTCACACTTCATCTGCTCCTCCTGTGGAAGAAAGAGAAAATCAGTATGGGGGGAGTCATAAGAATGGCTCTTAAGCTAAGTTAATATTAATCATTAATTTTAACTTGATAAAGGGTGTGATGCACAGAGGATTGAGATAGTAAAGAAACATACTCCATGCATCCCGCCCGGCTGGCTACCGCAAGCTTCATCCTTGGATAATCCGAGGTGGCCGAAGGCGCAGGATAGAATTCCCGCAGAAATCCATAGGGTAATGGAATTCCACAGGAATTGCCAAGGATAAGTTTGGGACTGAGGCCACTCAGTCCCAAATTAGGGGGCTAAAGGATCCCCGAGGGTAACTGCTTCCGGCAACCAGCCGCGCTAAGATACACGCAGCATGCTGGAAATCTGAAGAATGCAAAAGGACAGCATGATTACTAATAGAACAGTACCAAGGTACTGATCCACTAACGTAAACAGGCCATCTGGTTGCAGTGTAGGGCTATCAGTATCAGATGATAGCTAGTAGAAGGGGGTGCAAGTCGTCTTGACGCCTCCGGGGGGTACCGGCAGACCTCCGGCACGCCGGAGGCCGCTCCAGCAGTTTCTGGCATTAGTACAGACAATATAAGTCAAGAGTAATACCAGGGAGGCGGCCGCCGGCACAGCGGCGGCACGCCGGCAGAGGGAGCGGCGGCTCCGGCAGCCGGAGGATGCCAGATTGGTGACAGGATCAAGGATGGTTATGGCAGAACCGGGTTGCCGGCAGTGGATGCCGGCACTCCGGTGGCCGGCCGGCGGGCGGACGGCCAAGCTATGAGGAAGGTGGAGAGCCATCGGCTGGAAGCCGGCGGCAGGCGGCAGTCCCCCGGCACACGGAGGACTGGCGGCCATGGGGGTATGGGGAGAGTCACCAAGGTAGGAGGTGGGTATCGCCGACAGTGGAGGCGGCAAGGGACCGGCACCCGGATAGTGAAAGAGACAGGGGGAGGGATGTAAGGAGTCCAGTCATGGACTCCCAGACATCCCCCCCTGAGAGGGTGTACCCATGATAGAGGCTGGCTCTATCACCCAGAAGCAGGGGCCGCAGAGGACCGGGAGCTAGGGTAGCCCAAGGGAGGGCTAGGGGAGACCCCTGTATACAGAACACATCCAGTGGCTAACCCCATAGGACACTATGAAGGGTATATGTACCAGAGCGGACTGTACACAGAAGCTCCAGGTAGCCCTATCACTCC
>NC_090732.1:77343214-77345714 GCF_036898095.1 Palaemon carinicauda | reverse complement strand
CGTTCCCACCCTCTGAAAAAGCACCTAAAAACAGTATATTACAGTGGGAAAAACATGCTTTTAATTGTTCTAATTCACAAGTACGCTCACAAAATAACAAATACCTATGTACTGGTTATGATCTACAATAAAATGTGACATTATGATGGAGTTCTTACCTTCGAGACAGAGAGTAGCGGCTAACGGCTGTGTGAGCGGAGGAGGAGGGAGAGAGAAAGGGGAGGAGAAAGTTGACGGTAGCACGTTCAGTACACTAGACTTTTGTAACACTACGTAACATAACTTAAACTTTAAATTTAACTTAAATGAAATTAGCTTACTATATACACACTTAAAAATAAATGTTAATCTTACGTTACATTAAACTTAATTCTAATTTTGTTTTCATTTTTATTTTCTACTTTTCTTCTTCCAGCTTAGCTCCTTTTGACTTGCTTTTTGACTCACTTTCACCTTCACTTTTTGCCGGCCTTTTTAAAAGGAACCTATCTTGGGATGTTTGCTTTTGTCTCCCCTTCAAAATGTTATGAAAAGGACGTACATAAGTGTCGCCACAAAAGGCTAATGCACGACCACACGCCAACTTGTCCGGGTGCCTCTTTTCAATAAAATCAGAAAACTCCTGCCACTTCGCTAACATGTCTCTGATTTCCTTTGTAGAAAGGCGGTCCTCCCCTTCCACCTCCTCCTCGCTAGCGAGCTCCTGCAACACCTCCGAATGTTGCATCTTCTGGAGCTCGATCAAGTCCTGTGTCGTGAGCTCTTCCTGATGCTCCTCGACAAGGTCGTTCACATCTGCCTCGTCTATCTCCAGCCCCATGGACTTTCCAAGAGACACGATTTCCTCCACCACAATAGGTTCGAGTTCATCAGGGTCTGGCGTATTGAACCGTTCAAAGTTCCTCTCAGCGACGGAAGCTGGCCACAATTTCTTCCATGCTGAATACAGAGTTCTTCGTGTGACACCCTGTCATGCATCGTCAATAATTTTCAAGCAATGGATGATATTGAAATGTTCCTTCCAAAATTCACGACGGGTGAGATTGGTGTTGTCTGTAACATCGAAGCATTTCTTGAACAAATGCTTTGTGTACAATTTTTTAAAGTTGGAAATTACTTGTTGGTCCATGGGCTGGAGGAGTGGCGGGAGATAAAGGACCTTGATGAACCTGTACTCATCAAGAATGTCCTCTTCAACACCAGGAGGGTGACCAGGGGCATCGTCAAGGACCAGGAGACATTTCATTGGCAGGCTTTTCTTGGCCAAATATTTTTTGACTGCCGGACCAAAGCACAGATTAACCCATTTTGCGCGCCACATCACTTGCAGTTTTTCTTTCAAGATCCTTTAGCTCTTGAAAGCACGTGGGATGTTCAAGTGGTACACCAGCAGTGGCTTGACCTTACAGTCACCGCTGGCATTGGCAAACAAGGCTAGAGTTAACCGGTCCTTCATGGGTTTATGGCCCAGTAGTCTCTTCTCCTCTGCCATGATGAATGTCCTCCTGGGCATCTTCTTACAGAAAAGGCCAGTTTCATCAAAGCTGAACACTTGTTGGGGAATGTATCCTTGTTCTGCGATAACCGAGGCAAAGGTTTTGACATAGCCCGTCGCGGCTTTCGAATCAGAACTTGCTGCTTCCCCATGCCTCACAACCGAGTGTATCCCAGTATGTTTTTTGAAGTTATCCAACCAGCCACGACTGGCTTTGAATGTTTCCACTGGCGTCAAAGTCTCCCCTCTCTCAGCTGCTTGCTTTCCTTTCAAGTCATCGTAGATTCACCGGGCCTTTTCACAGATGACCGTCTCCGTCACGCTATCTCCTGCCAAATGTTTCTCTTTTATCCATATTAAAAGAAGCCTCTCCATCTAGTCATGAATATCACAGCACAGCTTGGAAAGGATGGTTAGTCCTTTCGAAGGCTTGGTGCTCTTTATAACATCCTTCTGCTTGAGGATGGTACATATTGTTGATGTACTCCTCTCATGTTGACGAGCTAGCTCAAGTCACTCGTACACCACCACTCTCATGTTTTTCAATTATTTCCTGCTTTATCTCGATTGTCATCATATGCCTTTTCTTTTCACAACCTTTGTTTGCACTCATTTGCTTTGGACCCATTGCTTATTCACTTAATTCTGTACTGATTAACGCAAAAAACACGTAAAAAATGCAAACACTACAGCTGATGCTTGGAGATAACTTTACGCGACGGAGATCCAACGGAAAAGAGCGAGTGATGCTGTCCTCGTGAGAAGCCTCTCGTACACTCGGCCACCTAACGGCCGCATAGGGAACCATCTCGTATCCTCGTATCTCAAATTTGTCTCGTATCTCGGGGCAAAAATTTGCTCGTAACTTTCCTCGTATCTCAAATTTCTCATATGTTGGGACACTCGTATGTCGAGGTATTACTGTACCTTTATTATTTCCAATTCTAAATAAATAGTTTTTATTTTTCTGTTCAAAGAGTTTCTCTGTATAAGCTGTTCCACATT
>NC_090732.1:77330714-77338214 GCF_036898095.1 Palaemon carinicauda | reverse complement strand
ATATTTAGGCAAATTATACTGGTGAAGATAAGGTTTACACATGTAATATTTCCTCTTCTGATGAAACATTTCCATATTATACGTTAGGGCCTCAGTGATATAGCGTAGCCGAGATCTCGACTCGAGTTACGCTAGCCTAACGCATTTTAGTATACTTTAGTAACGTTATCCCCGCTTATCCTCTAGTATCGTTTTATTAATTCAATCGGAGATAGAACACCTTCTAGGATTACTAACATAATTCGATACTCGTCTCTTTTAAAGATATAAGGATAAACCCCTCCTTCTCTCTGAGTACCGCCATTAGGCGGCAACCCTATCTTTTGTCTTGCCATAGAGTAGTGTACTCTGGCTTGACTGAGATTGTGTTTCTGTCCATCCTCTTTGCTGGTGAGCATCCCGGCTTTGAAATATGACAGTAACTCAGAGTATTCAGTCTTGTTGGCAACACTACCGATGGGGGATTAGTCATTCCCCTGCCAGTTACACGGTTGCCGGCATAGGAAGCCCAGCTTCCATAGTCCACAACTGAAAGTGGCAGTACAGTTGCCGCCACCTTTCTCCCTTGTGGACTAGAAGACATGTCTTATATCCAGCAATGTCTTAGGCTAAGGAATCGTTATTCCTCTGCCGCCCAAGACGGCACCGGCATAGGAAACTATGTTTCCTTAATTTGCAGCCAAAAACAGGAGGCATACCTGCCGCCTTCTTTCTATGCAAAATATAAGACCCTTTCCCTACCCCTTCTGTCCTTTAGTGACGGCCTAGCCATCACAACCCCTGTGGCCAGTATTCTAAAATATCCCCGCTTGCCAGGCTGATTACAATGCTGGAAGGTCTCCTACAAAGGCGGCTAGATTGCCGCTTCGACCTTCCCCATAACGGAAGCAAGGCTCCGGGAAAGGTTGAGCCGGCCATGGCGGCTGCCGGTGGGAGACCCATTACAACTTGGAGTATTCTTCAGTCCTCCCTTGGACTGCTATCCACAAACCCTGTAACCGGCAGTGCAGCCGGCAACAGATATTGTGGTTGGATGGAAGCTAGAATTATTACATTCTCTCCCCTTCCATTTGAATCCTCATTCTGGAAAGAAGGCAGTAGAGACAGTAGTCCCTACAACCCTAGTTATTGTACTGAACTATAGTAATATGGTAGTCCTTCTCTCCATTCTTTCTCTCTCTCTGTCGGCTAGTGCCGCCAGGTACTAGCCTAGCCCGGTATTATGCCGGCGGAACTACAGTATAAGACTATACAGTAGCCAGTATTCCTGCAGTATAGCAAATACAGCAGTTAGAAAACTACAGTATATAACATACAGTAGTATGATTTTCAAACATATTCTGTGTATCCTTTCACATGCCATTGTTGAGACCGCTAAGCAAATGTTGAGGTGAAGCATTCCTTCAACATTCTATGTATCCTAGATCATCAGAACACAAAAAGTTTTACCCTACAGTATTAAAATTTCACTTGTGGGGGAGTTAGTGCTACTATACACAGACTCCAGCTCTCTAAGTACTAGAGCTATTCCACCCTGTATTTCCCTAATAAGGAGATTTTAAAATATTAATATTGAGGGAGGTCACAGCAATTGCCTGGACAGGAAACACAGATATGTGTCTTTCCTATTTCCTTTCTAGCTTACTATCCTAAACTATAATCATAAAAGTAAGAATTACTATAAATGCATGTGAATATATTTATCAGTATGATAAATTACCCCATACTCATTTCACTTTCTTTCCTTACAGGAGGAGGCCAAGGTGAAGTGCGCAGTTATGTACTGCAACCACAAAAGTAGGGACTTTTGTGGCCACAAGATGTGCAGGTCTCATGCCCCCTGCTCCATCGCAACTGAAACCCTGAGGTAATGGGACCCAAAGGGTTGCACCGTCTGCTCGGCCTCGATGTCCGAGGGTTTCGGTGATCCCAAGACGGCGGAGTCAAGGGATACTGCGAGGGAAACGCTACGAAAGTGGGTAAGAGGGTTAGAGAAGAACTCTCCAGGACCTTACCTACCAAGCGAAACAATGAGAAGCTTTCTGTTCCCTAAGGCAACATCTGATGCGGTTGTGCCTCAGGTACAGGCCAAGCCTCCTTTCATACAACTGACGATAGAGGCTGACATTAACAAGGGTTTGGAAGGCATGGACATCCATCAGGGAAGGATGTCAGAGGTGTTATCGGACACCGAAAAGGATCTCCTTCAAGAAGACCCAGAAGAAGAGGTGGCTCAGCAGCCCAAGGAGGAAGAAGGATCCTGATCGACAGAGACGGAAGACCCTCTACTTTCTGTGACGGCATATCAACCTGTGCCGTCAACCTCTTCGGCCACAACCCCTCAACCAGACCCGCTGTTCCCCAAGGGCCAAGCGTTCATGGCGCAGATTCAAATAATGATGGAAACTATGCGCAAGGAACAGCAAGAGATGAGAAGGGAAGTAAGGGAAGCACACCGCACAGCCGCTTTTAGCGGCTCCCACAAGCGGCCCTAAGTCTCTGACTTACTCCAATACTCAGAAACCAACCCCTGGAGGTATGTGGAGTTCATGCCCATGATGAATGGGAAACTCTACGTCTCGGAGAAGATGGGGGCCATACCCCTCAACGATCTCCAATTCTGGCAGAACTTTGCGGCATACCCAGAGTGCTTCGTCAGATTGAAGAACGAACCTGCATCTAAAGAAGAGACGGAACCTAAGGAGGTCATGGTCTTTGATCATGACAAGGCACAGGTTCTCTTGACGAGTAGCCTGAAGAAAGCAGGCTATACAAACTCGAAGGTTTGTGCTTTGACCAAAAGCACCCTACCTTCCTTGCTCCTTCCTCCAGAGCTTTTACCTTTACGGCTAAAGCTCTCCACTGCATACTAAAAGCAGTTGATGTGGGCAAACCATGCCCTACGCTAGAGGAATGTAAACCATTGTCTTTAGACCTGCCTACGGGCGAGAAGGACTGGAACGAGGTCCATCTCACCTTCTCGATCTCAAAACTAGATCCAGATATTGCAGGACAGCAGTTCAACGAGAACCTTCCGAAGTTGTCAGACTTTCTTCTGCGAAGAGAAGACAAAAGAGAGACTAGCTTCCTCTCTGTCTCTCCAGAACTGCATGGAAATGTAAGCAGGCATTTCAAGTACCCCAGATATGTACACGGTCATAGCCAAGATGCACATGGCTACACTAGTAAAGGACATGTACGCTTTCGTGAAGGCCAGGAGGGCCTGTAAAGAGTACGTGTTTGCCAATGCAACTGTCAAGCACGAGCCCAAGAAGTTGATTACTTCATGTATCTAAGGCAAGGAACTCTTTCCAAAGGAAGCAGTCCAAGAAGTAGTTTCTAAAGCCGCCACAGAGAATAGGAACCTTCTCCAAAAGTGGGGCATGTCTTCCAAAAGGAAATCATCCTCTGAAGCTGGTCCCCAACCCAAGAACAGGAAGACGAAGAAGCCACGAGTGCCTCATAGACCTGCGCAGCATCCCACTGTTACCATGACCACAGTGCCTCAAATGGTTGCCTAGCTGCAAACCACATTCCAGATGGTGCCTCAGCAGTTAGTAGCCCAGTCACCGGCCTTTAACCCAGGCTTTGAGAGGCACACCACTACCTTTCGCCCTAAAGGTAGAGAATCTAGGAGAGGTTCCACAAGGAACCCCTCAAGGGGTAGAGGAGGACGTGGTCAAGGAAACAACCCTCCAGATCATCATAGCAATGAGATGCTTCAGGTAGGAGGAAGACTCTTCCACTTTTAGGATCGTTGGACCTTCGATCCCTGGGCCCACAGCCTAATCAAGAATGGACTAGGGTGGAAATGGAACAGAAGTCCACCTTCCTTTCCTCAATTCTTCCAACACTCCACCTCCTTACTGGTAGAATATACCTTAGAACTCTTGAACAAAAAGATCATAAGGAAAGCAAATTCCAAGGAAGGCTGTTTTGTGTTCCCAAGACTCGGACAAACTCAGAGGCATTATAGACTTGTCTCCACTCAACAAGTTCATCGAGAACAACAAGTTCCGGATGTTAACCTTACAATACATAAGGACCCTGTTACCGAAAGGGGGGTACACCTGGCAGATGCTTACTGGCACCTTCCAGTCAGCCGCCCCCTCTCCTTCTACCTAGGATTCAAGTTACAGAAGACAAAGTATGTCTTCACAGCCATGCCCTTCGGACTAAACATAGACCCAAGGATATTCACAAAACTTGCGGACACAGTTGTACAGTAGCTACGCTTAGAAGGCGTTCAGGTAGCAGCATACCTGGACGACTGGCTGGTGTGGGCAGCATCCAAGACTGCTTGTCTGCAGGAAGCCATGAAGGTGATCTAGTTCCTGGACCATCTGAGCTTCAAGATCAACTTCAAGAAGTCTTGCCTTTCTCCAGCTCAAGAGTTTCAATGGTTGGAAATCCATTGGAACATGCAGTCACACCGCCTCTGCATTCCACCGAAGAAGAGGAGAGAGATTGCGGGTTCTGTCAAGAGCCTACTGAAATCCAACAAGATTTCAAGATGCCAACAGGAAAGAGTAATGGACTCTCTCCAGTTCACAGCAGTAACAGACCCAGTGCTAAGAGCACAATTGAAGGATGCGTCAGGAGTCTGGAGAAGATACGCATCAAACGCTCGAAGAGATCAACAGAGATCGACACCGACCTTACTGCGATCGCTTCTGAAGCCGTGGTCGAAGGTCAAGAGCCTAGCAAGGACATAACAATTCCCTTACAACCACCTCAACCGTCAGTAGTCATCCACACGGATGCCTCACCGGAAGGATGGGGAGGTCATTCCCATCAAAGGAAAGTACAAGGGAACTGGTCACACCAGTTCAAGACCTTTCACATTAACATTCTGGAAGCCATGGCAGTCTTCCTAACATTAAAGAAACTATCCCCTCACAGATCAGCCCACGTCAAGTTGGCCTTGGACAGCGAGATGATAGTGAAATGTCTGAACCGACAAGGCTCGAGATCGCCCTACATCAATCACGTGATGTTGGCTATCTTTCGCTTGGCAAGAAAGAAAAGATGGCACTTATCAGCAGTTCACCTACAAGGGTTCTTGAATGTGACGGCAGACACTCTATCCAGGCGAAAACCAATAGAATCAGAATGGTCCTTAGACACAGACTCATTCTCCTTCATCTTGGAAAAAGTCCCAAAACTGCAGAGCGACCTCTTCGCAATGAGCGACAACAAGAAACTACCTTGATATGTAGCCCCATACGAGGACCCTCGGGCAGAAGCGATGGACGCCATGTCCCTCGATTGGAACAGATGGAATCATATCTATCTGTTCCCTCCAACAAATCTCCTGCTGAAGGTCCTCAACAAGCTGAGATCCTTCAAGGGGACAGCAGCAGTTGTGGCCCCCAAATGGCCCAAGAGCAATTGGTTCCCTCTAGTGATAGAACTGAAGCTGAGGCTGTTTCCTCAACCGAACCCAGTTCTATCCCAACTGGTTCATAAGTCGATTGTCTACGCTTCATCATTGAGAAGCCAAAACCTACATCTCGTGATTTTCTCGCCTTAGCAGCCAAGAAAAGGTTCGGGATCTCAAAAGACAACATCGACTTTATAGAAGAATACAAGTCAAAGTCAACCAGAAGAAATTATGAATCGTCTTGGAAGAAGTGGGTCTCCTTTGCTAAAGCAAACAGGCCGGCAGAAATCTCAATAGACTTCTGCCTGTCTTTCTTCATCCACCTTCATGAACAGGGCCTGGCTTCCACCACGATAACTACGTGTATGTCAGCTTTGACTAGACCTCTTCTCTACGCCATCCAGGTGAACCTGTCGAACGAAACCTTCAATAAGATTCCGAAAGCATGCGCTAGACTTAAACTAGCAACCCCTCCAAAGCCCATATCATGGTCCCTGGACAGTCCTGCACTACGCTTCGAACTTGAATAACGAAGATTGTACCCTGAAGGATCTAACACAGAAAGTGATATTCTTGTTCGCTATAGCCTCAGGGGCTAGAGTTAGTGAAATAGTAGCCCTATCTAGAGACGAGGGCCATATTCAGTTCACAAAAGAGGGAGAACTGAATTTTTTTCCCAATCCTACCTTTCTCGTCCAAAACGAGCTTCCCACCAAGAGGTGGGGTCCTTGGAGAATCTGCCCTCTGAAGGAAGATGTCTCTATATGTCCGGTAGAGTGTCTTAAGGTCTATCTTCGAAGAACTTCAGACTTCAAGGAAGGGCAACTCTTCCGAGGCGAAACCTCAGGATCAAACTTATCCCTAAAACAACTGATGGCAAAACTCACCTACTTTATTCGCAGAGCGGATCCTGACAGTACACCCGCAGGTCACGATCCTAGAAAAATTGCTTCCTCGCTGAACTTCTTTCAGCATATGGACTTTGATAGACTCCGCTCATAAACTGGTTGAAAATCCTCTCGAGTCTTTTATAAACATTACGCGAAGCAAGTGCATGAAATAAAACACTTTGTGGTGGGGCAGGTAGTGTTATAAAACCTGTTGCCTAGTGCTGCGATGAACAGTCAACTGTTTGGGACTTAACAGTATACGGGGTGAACAGGTATTAGCATCTTTTAGTGTAATATCCATTATTGGAGATCACTATAGTGAATCTCGGACTGTTCTATATAGGTGTAGAGTCTAAACAATAACACCAGTGCCGTGTGAACATTCGTACACAGTGTTAAAACATATCCAACATCTAAGTAATATCAATCTAATAATTTCACAATGCTGAGTGGCACCTGTGATTTACTAATATATGTAAATCTTCCCTTACAGGTTACAAATATATATATACCTTGAAGATTTTGCTTTGTTGAAGATTCTATTTATAATACATTCATTGTTGTATTTATTTCCAGCTATACAAATAAATACATGAAATGTATTTGCGTCTTATTCGCTCTACATGAGATCGAATAAATATTCCAGAGCCTTTTATTTTCCTAAAAATAAAAATACTTGACATATACCCCTGTAAGAAAAACTTGGTAATCGCTAAAAAGTTCCACCTTGGTCCTACGAATACATCCTTGACGCTTTATAGTCGGTATCGACATATTACCTGCAAGGGGCAGGAAGCACTAAGTTAGTTCCAAACTTAGTGGATAATCTGAGTCAAGGTAAAGGCACTTATACAAACCCACAGATATAGTACTTTCAAGTAATTCTCTGGTAAACTTCCATCAGGATGACATGGCTGACCCCAAAAAACGGATTTTGAGCAAAGCGAAAAATCTATTTGTGGGTAATATGGTCATGTCATCCTGATAGACCCTCCCTCCTTTCTAAAAAGGAGTATACATCTATGTAACAAGTCCCCACCCGAAACTACTCTATCTGCGGCTATCCATGCTTAATTGCAACAAGGAATAGTTCGCCAGGGTGAAGGGTGATACCGGGAGGGGATTCACCGGGTAACCTTGATAACGACTCCCTTTCATTTTCGCCACTCTTCCCCCTTGGGGTGAAAACTCTATTCGGGGTGAAGATTGTTATGTGTCTTATCAAAA
>NC_090732.1:77318214-77323214 GCF_036898095.1 Palaemon carinicauda | reverse complement strand
CACTGAACTGTACGGTCTGCCAGGCTCACTTAGTTGATGCCTTCCATAACCCTCCCTCAGCGGAGGTCAGGGACACTTCTCGGGAGAAGCTACGCAAGTGGGTGCGTGGCTTCCAGAAGAATGCCACCGGACCGTACCTGGCCACTGAAGAATTGAGGTCACTTCTGTTCCCTAAGGCCTCCCCTGATTCTGTGGTGCCCAAGGATTTGATCCCCACTGTCCAAATTACAGTGGAACCTGATGTAGTCATGGGCCAGCCCATGCACGAGTGCCGCCTGGATTCCGAAGATGATGAACACATGTCGGATGTCTCGGAGGACACGGAGAAGACCCTTATGACTCAAGGGGCTGAAGATGATGAAGACCAGGTGGAATACGCCGAGTCGGAGCAAGAGGTCGCTCCTCCTTCCATCACCGCCCCTACTCCTACACCGACGGAAGTGTCTCTCCCGTCTACCTCCACTACCCCGGAACCCTTGCCATCCACCCATGAGATGCTCCGGATGATTAAAGCCATCATGGACGACAGGCTGAAGGAGAATCAGGAGTTCATCAGGTCCATGATAGGATCCAAAGAACCGAAGAAGATCTCGGATAAGGATCTCCCCGCTTGCTCACATGCCAACCCATGGAGGTATGCTGAGCATATGGTTATAGCGACCGGCAGGATCTTCGTCAGCGACAAGATCGGCACGGTCCCCCTGGAAGACGTGGAGTTCTTCCCAAATTTCGAGGCCTACCCGGACTGTTACGTCCGACTTCGCTCTGAACCTGCCTCTAAAGAAGAGACCGAACCGAAAGAGGAGATAGTGTTCGATCTCGCGAAGGCCCAGGCTATGCTAGCCAACACGTTTAAAAGTAGGGGTTTTACCTGCTCTAAGCTTCCGGCCCTGAGCAAGAAGCACCCTACCTACGTCGCACCCGAGGATGCAGTCCTTCCATTCATGGAAAAGGCCTTCGCTGCGTGCCTCAAGGCTGTGGAAGAGGGAAAAGCCTGCCCTGCACTGGAGGAGTGCAGACCCTTCTCCATAGTCACTCCCCCCGACGCTCGACACTGGAAGGACATCCAGCATACTTTCGTGGTGGGAAAGCTAGATCCTGACGTCGCCGGACGTCAGTTTAATGAAGACCTCCCGAAACTCAACGATCACCTCCTTCGTCGGGAACAAGATACAAAGGAGAGGCTCGCAGCATCCATGTCCCACCAGGTCCAACTGGACAACATGGCCTGTGACACTAGAGTACCAGACCACTACATGGTACTTGCCAAATCCCACATGGCAACCCTGGTGAAGGACATGTACCACTTCATGAAGGCTCGGAGAGCCTGTCGTGAATTCGTGTTCGCAGGTGCCACTGTGAAACATGAACCCCGGAGGCTGATTTCCTCCAACATCTGGGGCAAACACCTCTTTCCTTCTGACCTTGTGAAGGAGATCACCGACAAAGCCGCCACGGAGAATAGGAACCTTCTCCACAAGTGGGGCATGTCAAAAAAGAGGAAATCCTCTCAGGACGACGGACCTCAACCTAAGAGGAAATCTTCCAAACAGAAACCCCAGCAACGTCAACCAAGACGTCAGTTTCCGGGACCCGCTACCTCCCAAGTGGCAGCTCAGCCACAGCAGACCTTTCAGCTGGTCACCCAACCGGTCTTGTCACAGTCACCGGTTTTCACCCCTGCTTTCGAGCAACAGACGACTACCTTTCGTCCCAAAGGTAGAGGCTCAAGCAGAGGTGCAGGCAGAGACGCGTCTCGCCGTCCCTCCAGAGGCAGAGGAGGAAAGGGAGCTAGCGGCCGAGGCAGCAAGCCCTCGGGACACCAGAAGCAATGAAGTGCTTCCGGTGGGAGGAAGACTCCGCCAATTCCAGGATCGTTGGACCTTCGATCCCTGGGCACACAGCATCGTCAAGAAGGGTCTAGGCTGGAGTTGGACTCAACCACCCCCAACATTCCAGCAATTCTTCCAACAATCAACCCCCCTTCTGGAAGAATATGTCCTAGATCTCTTGAACAAGAAGGTGATAAGGAAGGTAAAGTCCACCAGGTTCCAAGGGAGACTGTTTTGTGTCCCCAAGAAAGACTCCGACAAACTCAGAGTCATTCTGGACTTATCCCCCCTCAACAAGTTCATAGCGAACGACAAGTTCAAGATGCTGACTCTTCAACAGATAAGGACCCTTCTGCCTCGAGGTTCTTACACGGTCTCCATAGACCTGGCGGATGCCTACTGGCACATTCCGATGAACCATCACGCTTCCTCCTACCTAGGATTTCGACTCCAAAGGAAAAGCTACGCCTTCAGGGCCATGCCCTTCGGCCTCAATGTGGCCCCTCGGATCTTCACAAAGCTGGCGGACACCATAGTACAACAGCTCCGCCTCCAAGACGTCCAGGTGATGGCCTACCTCGACGATTGGCTAGTCTGGGCTCCATCGCCCGAGGATTGTGTAAAATCCTGCAGCAAAGTCACCCAGTACCTAGAACACCTGGGATTCAAGATAAACGCGAAGAAATCTCGCCTCTCTCCAGCTCAGAAGTTCCAATGGTTAGGAATCCAATGGAACCTTCAGTCACACCGCCTTTCCATTCCCCAGAAGAAAAGGAAGGAAATAGCAGGGTCTGTCAAGCGACTACTGAAATCCAAGCGGATCTCAAGACGCCAGCAGGAACGAGTTCTAGGCTCTCTACAGTTCGCCTCAGTAACAAACCCAGTGCTTCGTGCACAGCTAAAGGATGCCGCGGGAGTCTGGAGACGTTCTGCATCCATCGCTCGAAGAGACCTCAAGAGACGGCTCCCAAACAGACTTCGACTTCTCCTCAAGCCGTGGTCGGAAGCAAAGGCCCTGAAAAGGTCCATTCCTCTTCAACACCCACCTCCATCACTCAACATCCACACGGACGCTTCGCTGGAGGGTTGGGGAGGTCACTCCCACCAAAAACAGGCTCAAGGCACATGGTCTCCCCTGTTCAAGACGTTCCACATCAACATCTTGGAGGCCATGGCGGTCCTTCTAACTCTGAAGAAACTCTCCCCGCCTCCCTCGATCCATATTCGTCTAACCCTAGACAACTCGGTGGTAGTTCGATGTCTCAATCGCCAAGGCTCAAGATCGCCCCAGATAAATCAGGTGCTTCTCCCAATCTTTCGTCTGGCAGAGAAGAAGAAATGGCACCTGTCTGCAGTTCACCTACAAGGATTCCGCAACGTGACAGCGGATGCTCTATCTCGGACAAACCCGATAGAGTCGGAATGGTCTCTAGACGCAAGATCATTCTCCTTCATCTCTCACCAAGTCCCAGAACTTCAGATAGATCTCTTCGCAACGAGCGACAACAATCAACTTCCTCGGTACGTGGCCCCGTACGAGGACCCCAAGGCAGAAGCAGTGGATGCCATGTCACTGGACTGGAACAGATGGTCCAAGATCTACCTGTTCCCTCCCACCAACCTTCTGCTGAAAGTCCTCTCCAAGCTGAGAACCTTCAAAGGGACAGCGGCCCTAGTGGCTCCCAAGAAGCCCCGGAGCAACTGGTACCCCCTGGTCCTGGAGCTGCAGCCCAAGCTGATCCCTCTCCCGGGCCCAGTTCTCTCCCAACAAGTACAGAAGTCGACTACCTTCGCTTCATCATCGAAAATCAAGGACCTTCATCTCATGATTTTCTCTCCCTAGCCGCAAAGAAGAGGTTTGGGATCTCGAAGAAAAGTCTAGACTTCCTCGAGGAATACAAGACCGAATCCACAAGACGGCAATACGAATCATCTTGGAGAAAATGGGTCTCTTTTGTCAAGACAAAAAATCCTAAGGAAATCACAATTGATTTCTGCATGTCCTTCTTCATTCACCTTCATGGACAGGGATTAGCAGCCAATACGATTTCAACTTGCAAATCGGCCTTGACTAGACCAATATTGTATGCCTTCCAAATTGATCTGTCCAGCGACATCTTCAATAAACTGCCGAAAGCATGCGCTCGTCTACGCCCAGCACCCCCACCGAAACCGATCTCCTGGTCATTGGACAAGGTGCTCCATTTCGCCTCCAACTTAGATAATGATTCATGCCCTCTCAAGGATCTGACTCAGAAAGTTATATTTCTCTTTGCTCTTGCCTCAGGAGCCCGAGTCAGCGAAATAGTGGCATTGTCAAGAGAAGAGGGTCATATCCTGTTTACTGATTCAGGAGACATTACCCTCTCCCCGGATCCGACGTTTCTCGCCAAAAATGAATTACCCACCAAAAGATGGGGCCCCTGGAGAATATGCCCCCTGAAGGAAGATGCCTCTTTATGCCCAGTAGAGAGCCTCAAGGTCTATCTTCGCAGAACTTTGAACTTTGGTGGAGGCCAACTCTTCAAAGGAGAAACATCGGGCAGCGACCTGTCACTGAAACAATTAAGAGCGAAAATCACCTACTTCATTCGCAGAGCGGATCCCGACAGTACACCCGCCGGTCACGATCCTAGAAAAGTTGCATCGTCTCTGAATTTCTTTCAGAGTATGGATTTCGAAAGCCTTAAAAGCTTCACAGGCTGGAAGTCCTCGCGTGTTTTCTTCAAACATTATGCGAAACAAGTGCACGAAGTCAAACATTTTGTGGTAGCCGCAGGTAGTGTTATGAAACCTGCACCTAACTCTGCATAGAACAGTGAGTTACTTGGGACTCTAACTCTTCGGGTGCCTATGTTGACCCTCGAGCGATACATAGTGATGTCGAAAACACTTAGTGCTTTCTTATAACTGTTCTTATCCCAGGTGAAATGTCATAGTTGTCACACAAGTGCCGCATGCCTAGAGCATGATGTGTTTTAATTAAAGACTAACGTTCCTCGAGAACGAGTGCCTACTAATAAATTTGAAATTCCCTTTCAGATTCAAGAGCAAGTCTTTATTACTATGTACATTATAATTACTGTAAATTAACTTTACTTATTGCTGCAATTCATTTAATTTCTGCAACTGTGAAATAAAATTTCTATTTTATTACTTGTGCGTCTC
>NC_090732.1:77310714-77313214 GCF_036898095.1 Palaemon carinicauda | reverse complement strand
TTGGTGCCTAGGGTAATTGCTTATGGAGCCTTAGTATACTTTATCATACTCCCCGGTTGCTCTCTTTTCTTCGGAGAAGGTATGCAATCCCTTTCCCTCTGTTTAAGCCTTGGGCTTATCCCTAAGTGGTTTTTTCCGAATTTATTTTCGATAAAACTATACTAGGGTGTTACTGTACCTTCCTGTTCCTGTAGTTATGGTTCAAGAGGGACAGAACAACAGAGTTTTTAGTCTGAGTCTGTGTTGTCTGGCTTGGGGCAGAGTCCCCCTCGCTGACCTAACACATACAAAGGGAGCTTAGCTCCCTTAGGTCACTACCGAAGGTTTCTGTAGATATGATTCCTTCTTTTGTGATCTACCAGACTAGTCCTGTTGCTATTCCGGGGGAGGATAAGTTCTTCCCTTGGGAGTAGCAACGCCTTCCTTACTTTGGTGCTCTGGAAGCTGGCAAGTCTTGCTGGCCTTTCCCCTTAGATCTCCCTTAGGCTAAGATAAGTTTCTTGGCTGCGGGTGATCTGTCACTAAAGCAAGGTTAGCAGGACCCTCTTGTCCCTTCCCCCTCTTTCTTCGTAATGGCCGAGCCATTACTGTACTGTACGTCGTTCTACATCTGGACCTAGTATAGGTTAGGATGTGGAATTGACTCAGCCCCTTGCCGGCCGGCAGAGCTGGCCGGCAGGGGTCTTACTGTACTGTACGTCGTTCTACTTCTGGACCTAGTATAGGTTAGGATGTGGAATTGACTCAGCCCCTTGCCGGCCGGCAGAGCTGCTGGCCGGCAAGGGTCTTATGTTTTTCGAGTGCTGCCCGGACCTCTCTTGGTCCCTCATCTATGCCTGCCGGCAGAGCCGGACGGCATTGGTCAAGGAAGCCTGAATTAGTTTCTCCCCTTCCTTATATGCACTCTTTCGGTTGCCGGGCTTGGAGGTTGTGTACACTCTTATCCCGGCATCCATTCTATTTTTCTTCTAGTGCTGTACCTGTCCCGGCTGCCGGCCTATGAGGCCAGCAGCCGGGCAGGTGTAGTCCTCTGGTTCTTTTGCTGCCGGCTGGCATCGGTCTTGTACCTTTGCCGGCCGGCTTATGTCAGTCCTTGTCTGCCGGTCACCAAGAGTGTGGCCGGCAGCTGGGTACTACCTTGTGTAGTTGCTGGCCGGCAGCTATTACCGGCCAGCAGTTGCTGCCGACCGGCACAGGCATTTGAACCAGAGTGCTGCCGCCCTATAGCTGTTAACTAGTATACTTTAAAGCTAGTTGTGGTGTGTGCCGGCCGGCAAAGGCAGGCCGGCACACATCCCCCTATACTGTACTAGTATTCTTCTGTATAGCATATACAGTAAGAAGAAAACTATAGTAAAGGTTTTGGTACAGCACTGTATCTTCTAACACTATTGTGTTTTCTTGCACATCCCTTTGCTGTTGCCCTCAGATAGGAAGCTGAGTTCTTCCCTGTCTATTATCCAGGATTTTAAAATCATTGCTTAGGTGTGAGCTCCACCTGTTTCCTCTGGAAACCTTGCATTGGTTACTCTAGAAGAGATAAACCATTTTGATTTTATTATCTGGAAGGCTGCAACAATGGGTTGTGAGGGAAACACAAGTGTGTGTCTTTCCTTTATGAATTGTTATGCTATACTATGCATATCCAGTGATACATAGTTCACTTGATACTCATGGAAATTTCTTCTCTTTATAGAAGGACACTCCGAAGTGGGGAAGTGCTTTCTGCAATGTCAGCAGCAAGAACCTCTGCGGACATGAGTTTTGTAGGAGACACGCAGCATACGCTGTCTCCAAGGATGATCTCCGGTATTGGGACCCTCAGGTATGTACTGTGTGCACTAACCTGATTAATGAGACATTTAAATAGCTAGGAAGAAGCTTCGTACCTGGGTAAGGGGCTTCCAAAAGAACACTTCTGGCCCTTATCTTCCAAGTGAGAAGATGAGGGCGTATCCTTTCCCTAAGGCATCAGCTGATGCAGTGATTCCCCAGCCTCAAGAGGAGATCCCCTAAGTTCAGATCCAGGTGGATGCTGAAGTCGCGGTCGCGATGCAAGACATCCAGCTAGATGACAGGATGTCTGATGTGGACGGGTGTCAGGAGGAAGACCTCCTGGCAGAAGCCCAGGATGAAGTTCAAGCCCCTCTACATCGGCCGGTCTCCCAGTAGAGCTGGGACAGGCCCTCTCTTCTATTGTTGGAATGATCCAACAAATGCAGAAGGAGAATCAGGAGAAGGCGGCTGCAATGGAATTGCGAATGCAGTGCCTTGCAGAATCACATGGGCCCCAGAAAAAGCTCAATGTGAAAGACCTTCCCTTGTGCTCAGATGCTAACCCATGGAGGTATGCTGAGCACATGCCGATGACGACTGGAAAGATCGTCATCTCGGATAAGCTGGGCTCAGTTCCCCTGGAGGGTGGAATTCTGGCCCAGCAAGGCATCATATCCGGACTGTTATGTCCGGCTGAGGAAGGAACCAGCTTCAAAGGAGGAGA
>NC_090732.1:77302046-77310214 GCF_036898095.1 Palaemon carinicauda | reverse complement strand
CAACTGAGTTAAACATCTCCATCACTGGAGGAAGCTGAGTTGGTCCACATGACCAATTCTGGTGAAGTTTAGATATGAACTGAATAAATTACCGATATCACAAATATCGTATGCTTGCTTTTTCTTAACCAAGTGACGGAATCGGAAGACACCTGCATCCGGTGACGTCACAAACTTTCACACGAAGAGACAATGTGTTGACACTAAGAAAGAATGGCAACTTAGCATCTTACATCCTGCTTACAATTTGAGTGACCATAGCAAATCTCACGGTCAGCTCTTCCAACTAACATGACATATTACGTCATTTGTTTTAAACATGTAATATTACTATTCTAACTATTACATAAGCTCGGCCAGCTATCCCAATTTTTTTTTTTTACAAAAATTTAACAACAAGCCGAAACATGGTTAATAGGTGTGACTGGACATACGTATCATTCTTTGTTCAAAACTAGCTATATCCAACTGAGGACGAATGTCCAAATAGGCACATCAAAATTAATAACAATAATGCATACAAAAAAGATATTACCAAAGCAAAAAGAAAAACGCATGATAAAACCAAGATCATACATATGGTACATTGCTAGCAAATGATTACATGGTACCAAAAAACAAAACAAATTCTGACTTACAAATGATTCGGTAACTTGATAAAGAATAATTGTTACCTTTGTCAGAAACAAGATACTCAATTTTTAGTGCACAAATACGAATTCCTGGTACGTACACGTACCACGGTTTCGTACATATATATATATATATATATATATATATATATATATATATATATATATATATATATATATATATATATATATATATATATATATATATATATATATATATATATATATATATATATATATATATATATATATATATATATATATATATATATATATATATATATATATATATATATATATATATATTTATATATAGGGCTGATACATTTTATTAGATGCCCATAGATTCTGTTATATATCTTATATTTTTTTTTTTTTTTTTTTTCTCTTTTCTTTTTTAACATTCCGGCTTATATATTTTTATTAGATGCCGAGAGAAAAAAATGATTTATATCCTTTTTTATTTTATTTATTTTTTTAAATGTTATTTTAAATGTATTTTTAACAATGCAAATGTAGAGAATTTCTTTAATTACATATTACTAGCGTACTAATCAGCTTTTCATACAAACATCATCCTGACAAATTACTCCCTTAGCGAATGAGGTGGCCACTCATACAGCTTTGAACTGGATCAGGTAGGGGGTATTGTCAGGGCTATTCAACTCGTTCCTTTGTAGCTGCTTGCTGTGCCGTAACCTACGCCAAACAAGGATGTTCACGGCGATAAAAATTAACACCGTTACACAAAAACCAGCTAGTAATATAGGGTGAAGAATCTCTTTGTAAGTCGGTGACAGGTGGTCCTTTTCTGTAAGTTTCATTATGCGTTTTGCCACACTTCCTTTATAGGGGGAGAGGAAGTGCGGGCATTGTAGAGGTCCACGTGAAGTTCGCGAAGTAAGCTCGTTCTCTGATGATTGTCCGTAGGCCAGTCACCATGGAATTCGGGGAAGTCCCGATACAGCCATCTGCTGCGACGAAGATGTTGTTGAAGGATGTGGATCCGTCAGGGCATAATACATTGAAGCCGTCCTTGTCGTATCGTATCCACGAGCCATTATTTAGTCTGCAATTGAATTCTTTATTGTCAAAGGGATAAAGCTTATCCAGACAATTTTCACTTGTATGGGAGAGAGCACCGTCTAGCACTATACCTAACTCGCATGAATCCATCAAGTTTTTACGGAATTCAAATGAGTCAGCTGTACATATTTTTCTATCCATTGCGTCTGAACAGTGAGTTAATTGATTTAAGTCTTTAATGACCGTATATGTTTCCTTGTCTGGGGAAATCAATACGTGTCCTGTCAAACTGGATATTACTGGATTTGAGTGATTCGTCATAAAAGTCGGAAATGGTGATATCCTGTAAGATTGCCAGGCATCAGAAGAATCAAAGGGAATCGTAATCCTAATCTTGTTATTATCTATGTTTACTGTAATTAGGCTGTAATAAAATTCTAACCTATGTTCGTCTAACAAAGGAACATAGCCTAGTTTATCCCTAGTGTTCTCCAGAACTAATTTTAAGTAACGTATAGGCAACAAATGGGGCGACAATACACCTTTAGTTGCTAACGTGATAGCTTCTACATAATCCTTGGATTTCTCAATG
Source organism: Palaemon carinicauda (assembly GCF_036898095.1). Lineage (NCBI taxonomy): Eukaryota > Metazoa > Arthropoda > Malacostraca > Decapoda > Palaemonidae > Palaemon > Palaemon carinicauda. The sequence goes on along the minus strand of NC_090732.1, from coordinate 77,307,964 downwards.
AAATGTGCAATTCTGTTATGTATGTGATCTATCTTTGAATCATAATACGTTAATGTTGCTAACAAATCCTGTACTTCCATAATTTGGAACGATATTATCTGAATGTTCATTTAACAAATCCATAATTTTATTGATTGAAGCTAACTGATCTCTTAGTTCTGACATAATCAATTCATCTTTATGAGTCAAGAACTCAATTTTCTTATTTTGATTACTAATTTTAAGACGATTGGAAAGTCCTAAACCTAAACTTGCAACAGACCCAAAGATGCTTAATGCAGCATAAATGAACGGATTCCGTCTTTCTTTTTGTTCGTGTCCTACAGTCCACATCAAAAGGTCATAAGCCAAAGATCCTGTCTCTCCAGTCTTATTTTTCAAGTCATCAGATAGCATCTCTGCAACTTTTAATGTTGATCCAAGCAAAATCTTAGTAGTCAAATGAAAATGTCTCCTATGCAACTCATCCAATGATGCAGAAAACCTTGAAATGGCGGTTCTTAAGCTAGTGACATCATTCTCTTGAAGAAAAATTGCTTGCATATGCACTTCGACAATTACGTTGGTTGATGTAATAAAAATGTCTTCTTGTCTTTCAACTATATTTCCATATTTAAAATATATATTCTTAGTCTTAGAACTCATCCCATACAAAAAAAGTCTGAGCGAACAATATCACTCCCAACAACAAAAATTCATCTTGGAAACCTGTAACGAGAAAAAATATATGTAATTACTCCTGTATTAAAAAGAAAACTTTTAGTCACAAAAATTAAAATTTTTCCTCACTTCTTTTTAATTTCTTATGTGAGACAATGGTACTATTCTCTCATCCGTGGGTTGGGCTACGTTTTGAATTCTAAACCTATTGGCCGTTAATGTTTCCAAAATGTTAAATGGGCCTTCAAACTTAGGTGTTAGTTTATAGTTGAGCCCTTTTCTGACATTGATTTGAATATAGATGTTATCACCCACGGTATATGTTTTAGTTGGTTTCGCTATTTTATCATGATTCCTTTTCATTATGATTTGTGATTCTTCTAAATTCTTTCGAAGGATATCATATCGACTTATACTTGCATTTATACATTCTTTTAAAGGATTTGATATATTAGTTGTAGGCGTTAATACATGGAAAGGTGTTCTAACTGGGGTACCATACAATGCTTCATGCGGTGACATTTTAATTGATATATGATATGAATGATTCAGAGTACTCAGTGCCGCCGGTATTGCAATATCCCAGTTGGGGTCTGATCCCCCTAGTGTTACCCTCAATATATTTAATATCTTCCTATTTGCTCTTTCCACTAGCCCATTCGACTCTGGGTGATATATCATGGTATTGACCTTCTTTATGTTGAGGAATTCACACAATGAGGTAAGAAAGTGATTATTAAATTCACCACCCGAGTCTGAGATTATCATGTGTGGAATTCCATGTTTACAAATGTAACACTCGTAAAACTTCCTAGCGCATTCAATCGCAGTTTTAGTTTTAAGCGCTATTAGTTCTGTATATCGAGTTAAAGCATCTATAATTACTAAGAGGTGCTTATTTCCTCTGTCTGACTCGTAAAATCCTGTTAACAAATCTAAATGTATTCTTTCAAAGGGTTGATTGGGAACAGGATAAGCTCCTAAGCTAACAGGTGTTTTCGTATGCCCTTTGTTTTCCTGACATGTGCGACAATTAGCTATGTGTCTTTTTATATCTGTAAGCATTGTATGCCAATAAAACAATGATTTGGCTTTCTGTGACATTAATGAGAACCCAGGGTGTCCATGTAATGGATTTGAATGCAACCAATTCAGGACAGTGGAAACAAGTGAGTTTGGTACTACTACCTGGTCGTTAGTTACATGTGGTGTATTGCGGGTTTTCCTTGTCACAGTCCTACACAGAATATTATCTTTGATTACATAATTCTGCTGCTTATACTTTATATATTCTTTTTCTTTATGATTGCCTTTCAAAGCATTTATAATTGTTTCTATTTTCTGATCTTTTCTTTGCTCAGTCTGTAACAATTCAGCACTCCAGCCTAAATCTTCTTGTTCAGATATTGTTTTTACAATAGGCATGGATGTTGATATATCTATTAATTCAGCTAAAGACTCCGTACAAGATGACACGGGGTTGCGTGATAATGCATCCGCAATGATATTTGCTTTCCCAGGTAAATACCCGATTCTTGCGCCAAAATCTTGAATGATTAAATGCCACCGAGTTCGTTTAGGGCTGTGATTGAAGCCTTTAAAGAACTCTGTTAGTGGTTTATGGTCAGTAAGAACCTTAACGGGATAACCGTAAATTATGAACTTGAAATGCACTAGCGAATTAACAATAGCTAGTCCTTCCTTGTCTATTACTGCATACTTACTTTCGGAAGTTCTCAATTTTCGAGAATAGAAAGCTATCGGGAAAAACTGTTTATCATATTGCTGAAGCAATACCCCTCCTACTCCTAAGTCTGAGGTGTCTGTTGCAATGAAGAATTCCTTACCGAAGTCAGGAAATTTTAAGATAGGAGAACTACACAGTTCATCTTTCAAAGTATTAAACGCCTGTTGATGTTGCTCAGACCATATGAAATCTACGCCCTTCTTCGTAAGATCAGTTAAAGGAGCGGCTATTATTGAATAGTTGCGTATAAAACGCCTGTAATATCCACTACAACCCAGAAATTGCTGTATTCCCTTGACATTAGTAGGTATGGGAAAATTACGTATAGCCGACACCTTATCATGGACTACTTTAAGACCTTGGCTTGACACCATGAAACCCAAATATATTAATTCTGTTTTGAAAAATTCACACTTACTAATCTTTACCCTTAAGTTATGTTGTCTTAATCTCTGTAGTACTAGTTCTAACTTACGTAGATGTTCCTCTAAGGTGTTGGAAAAGATTACAAGATCATCCATATAGGCATGCAATATATCCCCTAACAAGTCTCCAAACACTATGTTAATCATTCTTGTAAATGTTATAGGAGCACAACGTAAACCAAAAGGCATCCGTAAAAATTCATAATGTCCCCTGGCTGTGCTGAAGGCTGTGTATGGGATACTATCTTCTTCTAATGATATCTGGTGAAAGCCTTTAAGTAAGTCCAAGCTGGTAAAATATTTATTCTGACCTAACAAAGACAAAATATCGTCAGTACATGGCACTGGGAATCGATCAGGGATCGTTTCCTCGTTTAGACGACGAAAGTCGACGCAGATACGCCATGTTCGATCTTTTTTCGGTACAACTATTAAAGGAAAATTATAAGGGCTATTTGATTTTCTAATGACTCCTTCCTCTAACATTTTACCTACTTCATCATTTATTTCATTCTGGAATTTCATAGGGAGTCTGTACGAGGGTATATATATAATTTTCTGTTTGTCTTTTAACCTTATTTGATGCTCGATCACATCTGTTTTTCCTAAGGATCCATCCGTAGTGGAAAAGACATCTGTATATTTATTTAAAAGTTCAAAAATTTTCTGCTGAATTTCTTCGTCTTGAATGTCCTTACTGATTTTATTTTTAATAGATCGTAAAAGGGATTCATCCGCAACTGATTGAGAGTGATTGATTTCAGCAACGGTAAGAATACGATGTTTATAAACTTCTACATCCAAGATATGTTGATTTTTGTGAATTACTAAAGTGTTATTTAAATGATTACAGACTTCGATATTACATTGCTGATGTGAGCCTACTGTATAAATAGCTTGTGTGACAGACAATCCGTTAGTTTTCAAAGTATCGGAAAGGATTAATATTTCAGATCCCGGTAGTGTTTTCTTTATTTGCACTATTAAATTCGAAGGTATGTTTGGTTCGATATATTGCGTGCAAGATGATATTACGGGTGAACGAGAATTCTGCTGGGTCGCGTATATTATTTCTTTATTAGTGAGACAAGTTATTGGTTCTTCAACGTACGTTACGGTTACATTTGTCGTCTCCTTTTTATCCAAAACTGACTTTAAAGTATTAGAAGACTTATAGAATTTCCCTTTGATATACACGCCGTGCTTTGCAGGAGCTAAGATAATGTTTTGATTTCCCATAGATGGGTATCCTATAATTACAGCTGGATACATATTAATGTTTTTCACAACAACAAATGTATCGGCAAACGTGCGATTACCGACTCTGAACTGAATATGAGTTATGCCTATGACGTTTAATTCATTATTTCCTATACCTGAAAGCCTAATTCCTGATTTTTCAATCGGAAAGTTCGAAAACAACAAATGATGCGTCTTCAAATCCATAATATTACGTGGACTACCAGAGTCAAAAAATAACGTAAAGGATTTGTGTTCTAAATTTACAGCATATAAGGTTGGCCGTAACTCATTTTGGCTTATTATTGTATGAATTCGTTGCAAATCTACGGGAGCATGCACTGTTTTACTTAATTCGGCCGTGTGTTTCATAGGAAAATCTATTGTCTCACAATTATCTGATAAAACATTAAATTGATTATTCAATACTATTGATGTTGACATAAATGACCTTGACCCAACATCACTCTCTTCCCCTCTAGAGTTAACTATGTGGTATTTGCTTTGCTCTGCACATTCTGAAAATTAGGCTGACTTTGCGAGGTCTGGTTTGACGGCCCAGGCTCAGCGATATTTGAAGAAGTGTTTGTTTGTTTCGGACTCTGAACTGCATTGACATTTTGTTGTTTCTTCTTATTGTTAAAATGAGGATTTTTCTTTTTATTTCCATATGGAACTGACTGTGGAATTGACTGTGTATTTCTAGGATATTGTTGTGTCTTACGCGCGTAACATTGACTATAAGAATGTGATCCTGTGTTGTGAACTGAACAAAATTTCGTTCTACAGTCTGCGCTTATGTGACCTTGACGTTTGCAGTTGTAACACGTCACTCCCGCTACTGGATTATTAATTACGTTCACTGTTTGTGGTTTTGTTTCATTCTTAGCAAAAACTTGAGTTAACACGGGATCGAGATCTGGACACTTGGACATGTGTTTCTTTATCTGTTTATAGACATCCAATTCCGTACTTGCAGGCATTAACTTCTTATCAAAGCACCGCACTAAAGCTTCAGGCAACATAAGTGTCATGCAAGTTAAATACATTAATCGTAAAAAATCTTTCACGGAGATATTATCGTTAGTAACCCAAGTGGAATTACCTAAAATGTCCTGATATTCGTTAAGCCTATCAGCTATGAGAGCTGCTCTCTCAACAACATTAAGCCGATTCATAGTGGCTTGATTAAGTGTATTTCGTAACGTTAACACTACATCCAAAGCTTCCTCACCCCCATAGATTGCGCATAACCTAACTTTGAAATCATCCCAAGTAACTGCTTCCTGAAATGAAACACCTCTTAAATACGCACTCGCATCCCCCTTAGAAAAATCTATAAAACTTTTAGCTTCTTGTAATTGTACAAAAGGATCTACGATTTGTTTGGCATTTAAATGGGCATCAACGGATGAAATCCATGACTCCACATTTTGTGGCAAGAACCCGTTGACACGGCCTTGAAAAGGAAGGATTGCTGACCTGGCATTTACAAGCGTCACAATTGGAGGAGGATTAGCCTGGCCTACACCACTAGGTCCAGGGGTAGGGCTGACAGGAGGAGCCATGACTGCTGTATTCTTTTTTTTTCTATCTCTTTGACCCCTTTCAATCCTATCAAAATATCTATATGAGTACAGACGCCCACTGCGTAAACGCATATGTATAATAAAATTCCCCCAACAATGTTACTAATCCCAATACATTTCCCCCCAAGAGTTTATGAAAGAAAAAGGAATTAGCACAAAGAAAGAAAAATTCTAAATGAGAATTCGGAGTTTCTTATAACAAAGTTTAGGAATTCACTCACCCCAGTAATAATTGACTAACGACTTGTGATAACTACA
>NC_090732.1:77279546-77297046 GCF_036898095.1 Palaemon carinicauda | reverse complement strand
AAGAGAGTTCTATATGAGAAAGTGATTGTACCAACTGTGATGTATGGATCGGAGTTGTGGGGAATGAAAGTGACGGAGAAACAAAAATTGAATGTCTTTGATATGAAGTGTTTAAGGAGTATGGCTGGTGTATCTCGAGTAGATAGAGTTAGGAACGAAGTAGTGAGGGTGAGAAGGGGTGTAAGAAATGAGTTAGCGGCTTGAGTTGATATGAATGTGTTGAGGTGGTTTGGCCATGTTGAGAGAATGGAAAATGGCTGTCTGCTAAAGAAGGTGATGAATGCAAGAGTTGATGGGAGAAGTACAGGAGTAAGGCCAAGGTTTCGGTGGATGGATCGTGTGAAGAAAGCTCTGGCTGATAGGAGGATAGATGTGAGAGAGGCAAGAGAGCGTGCTAGAAATAGGAATGAATGGCGAGCGATGGTGACGCAGTTCCGGTAGGCCCAGCTGCTTCCTCCGGTGCCTTAGATGACCGCGGAGGTAGCAGCAGTAGGGGATTCAGCATTATGAAGCTTCATCCGTGGTGGATAATGTGGGAGGTTGGGCTGTGGCCCCCTAGCAGTACCAGCTGAAATCGGCTGAGTCCCTGGTTAGGCTGGAGGAACGTAGAGAGTAGAAATGCCCTTTTTGTTTTGTTTCATTATTGATGTTGGCTAATCCCCAAAATTGGGGGATGTGACTATATATATATATATATATATATATATATATATATCTATCCATATATATTCATAATTATATATATATATATATATATATATATATATATATATATATATATATATATATATATATATATATATATATATACTACATGTATATATATATATATATATATAAACATAAATATATATATATATATATATATATATATATATATATATATATATATATACAATACATATATATATATATATATATATATATATATATATATATATATATATATATATACTACATGTATATATATATATATATATATATATATATATATATATATATATATATATATATATATATATATATATATATATAAACATAAATATATATATATATATATATATATATATATATATATATATATATATATATATATATATATATATATATATATATATATATATATATATATATATATATATATATATATATATATACTACATGTATATATATATATATATATATATATATATATATATATATATATATATATATATATATATAAACATAAATATATATATATATATATATATATATATATATATATATATATATATATATATATATATATATACAATACATATATATATATATATATATATATATATATATATATATATATATATATATATATATATATACATTTGTATATATATATATATATATATATATATGCAATACATTTGCATATACACACACACACACACACACACATATATATATATATATATATATATATATATATATATATATATATATATATATATATATATATATATATATATATATATATATATATATATATATATATATATATATATATATATATATATATATACATATATATATATATATATATATATATATATATATATATATATATATATATATATATATATATATATATATATATATATATATATATATATATATACATATAAATATATAAAATTATTCATATACATATATATATATATATATATATATATATATATATATATATATATATATATATATATATGTGTGTGTGTGTGTGTGTGTGTGTGTGTGTGTGTTTGTGTGTATTTCGTAATCCAAATATGCAAAATATTTGTTTTTTCACAATAAGATTAATGACCGTTTAGTAACTATGACTGTTACAAATTGTAGTGCACGATCACTGAATTTTGTTTAAGTGACGTGTAGCGAGACATAATTTAATGTCTTGAAAGCCTATTGGTTATAGTATATTACCTCACATTGGAGAATTCCACAAAATCTAACAATTAAGCCTATCGACAGAGAGACATTGCATTTCACTAGCCCAGGGTCAAGCAGTACCACTCGAGCAAACATGGAAGCAAATGAGTACTCGTATGAAAGTATCGGGCTATGTATAGTGTATTCACAAACTTTTTTTTTAGTAAATTTAAAAACCCCATGTTCCGTTGTCTCATTATCCGTTGTCTCATTATCCGTAGATATGGGATATAATTGGGGTCTGGTCTATAAATACTTATGTTTGTGTATGCTGCGTTATAAGTTGTTTTTTTTCCTTTCTTTATGAATTTTGTATAAAGAATGTACCCTAAATACTTCCTTAAGAAAGGCTATAATTCCATGCAACAAAGAAGATTTAAGCCCAGACTGTTTACCAGCTTTTGTTCGTTTTCATAATTTTGCCAATGTAATCAACTTGAAAGACTCTTTTAAACCGGTTATATCTTTATCGAAAAATCGCATCAGCCTTCACGTAATCCTCTTAATGGCTCTAAACTTTGTGAGCTGATAGAAATAAATTTCATAATCTTATCAGTGTTTCTTTTACCTCTTTACAGGAAATAGATAAGTGAAAAAAAAAAATTTCAATATTTTCTACATTGTAGGTTTAAACGCTAATGATACCTGCTAAAAAATAACACATTTGTTTAATAATATTTGCAGCAGAGATGTTTATACAATATTTCTTTTTTATATAATTTTCCAATCATAAGAAATTAGATGACATAGGGTATCCGAATGATGCTGTCGTTATTAGCAGAATACCAATTGATTTGCAATGCTTGATTACAAAATGCATGAAATATCACCGTTGGTTGCGCTTGGTATTAATGGAAGAAAGACAGAGATGACGAGAACGCAATTAGCAATGAAATATGAAATATCATTGAAGGGAGAAAGGATTAATAAGTTAGAATTATTTAGGTATTTCGAAACACTGATCTCTAATATAGGCTCTTTAGAAATACCTTCTAATGAAAGATTGAAAAGCAACTATCATACAATATCTAGGTCTTATGAAATTTCAAAATCAAATTGACTAAAATTACATATAAGAAGCAGGTTATATATCAGTATAATGAGATTTGTGTTATTGTATGGACATGATTCATGGTATGACAGAGAAACAATATTCAAAAGATTTTTCTTTTTAGATTTTGAGATTAAATCCCTCAGAAGAATATTGGGAGTTGAATGGCAGGAAGGATTAGAAATAAAACTATAGGAGAGATTAGCTTACCAAACGTTTAGTCTGCAAGGCACTAGAAGACTTAGAAGTCCCAGGCCTGTTCGTATGAAGACCATGAAGCGTGAAATAGGAGATGATGAATAGAGAAGTATTGAAATAAAAGTTCAAGATAAAGACAACACACGTAATCTAACCCAGGCTCTTTGTGTCAATAGTCCTAGGAGGAGATACTGACGATTTGAATTTCATTTGTTAATATTATCATTAAAATTCATCATGATAAGTATAATAGTCGTAGATTATTTTTTTTATTATTGTTCTACCATAATATTACTTATCGATAGGAGATTTTCTACCAAGGGGATTCTATGAATTTTAATTACTTTTTAGAATCGATACTAATATAAATGGGAAAATTACTATACTGTATACTGTAGGTTATACCTATAATTTGAAGTTCACAGAAAGTGCATTGTTTTACTATTTATTTGGTACAAGACAAAATCTAGTAAAATGAAGACATAACTTATTTATATCTTCTGGCGATGATGTGTACTTTTATGAAATGTGTAAATAATGAAATATAGAACGCAGCATGGCTTTGTTTTCTCGCTATAAATTATTTTAATTCAAATGAAAAACACCATAATTCCAAATATATCGTGGATTTAAGTGAATATAAATTGCGAAAACTATTGTATCAAAGTACCAATATATAGACTTACATAAATAATGTTCATATATTATTTTGCATAATGTGGCGTAAACAGGGGGAGATAATATTGAAAAACGTAGCAATGTAAGATTCACAAGCATCTGAACACACAGAAAGGGATACAAAATGGCAAAACACGTTATTTTGAGAGCAAGGAGAAATGGTGACGAAGAAATAAATTAAGTACGCAATGGAACTAAGAGAGTAGGGAACATTGAAATATTATATGTGACCAATAATTGTATTGGATTATAATTCAATGAGTATTAACTCTTTAGCTCATGCGTTGATGATACAGGCAGTCTTAGAGGGTCAGTGGTGAAAATGGTAGATATGGTCAGTTAAATGATAAGATCTTCACAGATACCTTTGAGGAAGGAAAAATTTGATAACAATAATAATAATAATAATAATAATAATAATAATAATAATAATAATAATAATAATCCATCCATCCATACACCAAGGCACTTCCCCCATTTTTGGGGGGTAGCCGACGTCAACAAGAAACAAAACAAAAAGGGGACCTCTACTCTCTACGTTCCTCCAGCCTAACCCTGGACTCAGCCGAGTTCAGCTGGTACTGCTAGGGTGTCAGCCAAACCTCCCACATTTCCACCACAGATGAAGCTTCATACTGCTGAGTCACCCTACTGCTGGTACCTCCGCGGTCATCTAAGGCACCGGAGGAAGCAGCAGGGCCTACCGGAACTGCGTCACAATCGCTCGCCATTCATTCCTATTTCTAGCACGCTCTCTTGCCTCTCTCACATCTATCCTCCTATCACCCAGAGCTTTCTTCACACCATCCATCCACCCAAACCTTGGCCTTCCTCTTGTACTTCTCCCATCTACTCTTGCATTCATCACCTTCTTTAGCAGACAGCCACTTTCCATTCTCTTAACATGGCCAAACTACCTCAACACATTCATATCCACTCTAGCCGCTAACTCATTTCTTACACCCGTTCTCACCCTCACCACTTCGTTCCTAACCCTATCTACTCGAGATACACCAGCCATACTCCTTAGACACTTCATCTCAAACACATTCAGTTTCTGTCTCTCCATCGCTTTCATTCCCCACAACTCCGATCCATACATCACAGTTGGTACAATCACTTTCTCATATAGAACTCTCTTTACATTCATGCCCAACCCTCTATTTTTTACTACTCCCTTAACTGCCCCCAACACTTTGCAACCTTTATTCACTCTCTGACGTACATCTGCTTCCACTCCACCATTTGCTGCAACAACAGACCCCATGTACTTAAACTGATCAACCTCCTCAAGTAACTCTCCATTCAACATGACATTCAACCTTGCACCACCTTCCCTTCTCGTACATCTCATAACCTTACTCTTACCCACATTAACTCTCAACTTCCTTCTCTCACACACCCTTCCAAATTCTGTGACTAGTCGGTCAAGCTTCTCTTCTGTGTCTGCTACCAGTACAGTGTCATCCGCAAACAACAACTGATATACCTCCCATTCATGATCATTCTCGCCTACCAGTTTTAATCCTCGTCCAAGCACTCGATCATTCACCTATCTCACCACTCCATCAACATACAAGTTAAACAACCACGGAGACATCAAACATCCTTGTCTCAGCCCCTCTCTCACCGGAAACCAATCGCTCACTCCATTTCCTATTCTAACACATGCTTTACTACCTTTGTAGAAACTTTTCACTGCTTGCAACAACCTTCCACAAACTCCATATAACCTCATCACAGTCCACATTGCTTCCCTATCAATTCTATCATATGCTTTCTCCAGATCCATAAACGCAACATACACCTCCTTACCTTTTGCTAAATATTTCTCGCATATCTGCCTAACTGTAAAAATCTGATTCATACAACCCCTACCTCTTCTAAAACCACCCTGTACTTCCAAGATTGCATTCTCTGTTTTATCCTTAATCCTATTAATCAGTACTCTACCATACACTTTTCCAACTATACTCAACAAACTAATACCTCTTGATTTACAACACTCATGCACATCTCCCTTACCCTTATATAGTGGTACAATACATGCACAGACCCAATCTACTGGTACCATTGACAACACAAAACACATATTAAACAATCTCACCAACCATTCAAGTACAGTCACACCCCCTTCCTTCAACATATCAGCTTTCACACCATCCATACCAGATGTTTTGTCCTAATTGTAGAAAGCTAATTATGTAGGTATTTGTTTCATACAGTGAGGTTGATGTCATTTTAAAAAGTAATATGACTATAAATTGTGGTGCGCAATCACTGCACTCGGTTATAGGTCACTTGACTTAAGTCTGAAAAAGTGACGTGTTTTAAACCTATTGGTGACAGTATGATTCCATCACAGGGGTATTTTTCACAAAATCTAACTATTCAGCATATTGACGGAGCAACATTGCATTTACTTGCCGTGGGGTAAGCAGTGCCCATCGAGCCAAAATAGAAACAAGTAGGTACTCCTTAGAAGAGTATCAGGTTTTGCAAAGTGTACTTACAAACATTCTTATATTAAAGTAAAAAAAAAAGGAAAAAAAATAAATAAATAAATAAAAACATGTTCCGATGTCTCATTATCCGTTGGCATAGGACAATAATAATAATAATAATAATAATAATAATAATAATAATAATAATAATAATAATAATAATAATAATAATAATAATAATAATAATAGGAGTATTAATATAAACATTATTAGTAATAATAATAATAATAATAATAATAATAATAATAATAATAATAATAATAATAATAATAATGGATACTTTAAAGGTTAAATTGCTACAAATGATATGAGCACCAAGGAATCGTTTTGTCTCGTCATTTGACAAAACTGAGAAGACGGAGAATGAGATCAATCGAAACTTGATAGTTATCAATTATTTTCTTAACATCCATGCACTTGAATTGGTTCAAACTAATAAAGTTCGAAGAATATAAGAATGGCTACATAATGAAATATATAAGGAAATAGATATCCCAAGAACACCTATAAGTTTAGGAAGATTCTTTAACAAAAAACACACTAGGTTTTGCAATATATTTTCATAACAACTATGGCAGGACCTCACATTGTTATCCTTGCTATTCAAACTTCAAAGTGAAAGAGAAAAACCATATGTTTCCCATATGAGGAAATGAATATAAAAGATATGTTGAGATGGTAATAATTATGTGGTACAGTTAGAAGAAGATGCAAGTGATAAAGGGGTGAGTCAGATGCCAAGATAGTGCTTCTTAATAAATAAGAAATATCTTTTTTGATAGAATGATAGGAGATGTTATATAGAGGAGAATTGATTCAGGTGCAGTACAAGAGAATTGACTCTGAATAGTATTTGGAAACTAATGAAAAATAGAATTACATTTTTCTAAAGCTTCCAAGATGAGTATATTTATTATTAGGAAACATGTGTTGTAAATGTGCAAGGTAATATCAAACTTCTTATAATCTTGGTGTAAAAATTGTCAGTCTGGAGTAACTTCACCGAATACTTTTGCAGAGAAAAGTGAAGAAATTTTTTTTCATAAGAGGGACCTATGTAATATCTAAGAATAGCGAGAAATATCGCATATGAAAACGGAGATTTATAAATTAAAATATTTTGTTTCACATATGATGGAAAATTGAAACAATAATTTCTTATATTTTTTCAACCATTTCCAAAACCATTTAAGTTACATCGTAAAGTAACAAATTATATTTGATAATGGAATTCAACATAATTTTTATTCGTTTTCTCAACAACTTCTACTTTGTCCTCTAAAACTGCTACAACAGTAACTTCCAATGTTGCAGTTGATATATCTTTCAGTAATGGTACAATTTCTGCTTATAATGAAACCTTCACTAAGATTGCGGTACGTCAAAAGATTGCTTCAATTCATGAAAGTGGTTCAGATTACACGAATATCTGAATTACTTTAAATTAAATGCAGGTAGTTTGAACATTTATAGCTGCACTAAAAACACGTGGTTTTATGAAATTTGTGACCTTGCTTCTTTCTTTTCCAAAGAAAAGAAAGAAAAATATAAAGGATACAAAAAAAAGATGTCTTCCAATCTGAAAATCCTCTTAATCTTGGTCTGTTTGATTTAACATAAAATGAATCTCCATAGTTTACTTGATAATGGCATCAACGGCACAACTCATTTTTGTCTTTTAAACTCGGAGCATTAAGGGTACCGTCGACCAGGCCATGATTTTGTTTCTTTAATTACTCAAAATACACAATATCACTATATATCCTGGACATATATAATACCTTCATCATATACAAATTTCATTTGATCCAAAAAAAAAAGATTTATATATTAGCAAAAACATGATTTAGAAAAAAAAATTGGTTTATTTTTCTCCACTAGTATGACAGAAATTGTTTTGAAAGTCATACCACCAAAATTTCTTAATAAATCGAATAATTTGTGTGACATAGTTTTTATTTTGCTTTTCCTTTTTTAACAATAAACTTCTGGTAAAAAAAAATGTGAGATTTGTATTTCCTTTTAAAAAATTGTATTCTCTCTAAAATTAAACAATAAATAAGTGGGAAAACTGTACCAAAGTGTGATTAAATATTTTTTTTTTTTTTTTTTTTTTTTGAGTTATGAGCTCCCAAAGATTTGCAGTTATTTTCTTTTTTTATGACCTTATATTGTACTTTCATTTTTTTACTCCGAGATGAACGCATTCTAAACGACGTATCTAAACCCTTAGTTTTCTAATACACTTGGCGTGAGGGTGTCATTAGTTGCCAGCGGCCTCTCATTGTTGCCAGAGATTTATTCATGTTTCTCTCTCTCTTCTCGGTTCTTTTTTATTTGCTCTCTGTTTACTTTTTGTTCTTTCTATGACCTAAGGTAACATTGGTGTGGTGTTGCTATAAAGTTCCAGAGGACGTTGTGAAAACACAATTTACATACGAACTGCAAGTAAAGAAACACATGGGTTTTAACTTACATATGTCTTTGGAAACTGTGGTTGCTGTTCCTGTAGATCGTAGTTTTTATTCACCTACCCTCTACCAATACCTTTCATTTCTGTCAGACGTATCTATATATATATATATATATATATATATATATATATATATATATATATATATATATATATATATATATATATATATATATCACAAGCACACGTGATTTCAATCAATGTAAATATCACCCACGAATGGCATAGCTCAGTCGGTATGGTCCCTGCAGGCATGGTTTCCAGCCGAACAGGTGGGGGTTCGAATCTCCACCCGGCCAGAAGTTGTTACCATAAACTGAATTCCTAGTGGATGTATATTCCAAAGATAGAAATCGGTATTAAATGCCATTCGTGGGTGATATTTACATATATATATATATATATATATATATATATATATATATATATATATATATATATATATATATATATATATATATATGTGTGTGTGTGTGTGTGTGTGTATGTATATGTGCGAAAATAAACAAACAATGGGGATTCTGTCAAAGTCAATTATGCAGACGACGCAGCAGTGTTGCCAGATGGGTTAGTCTAAAAATCCCTAAAACTCGTGATCATAAATCCCCAAAACTCTACAAAAATTCCCATTTTTAGAAATATATTTTTTCTAATATAGAAATTACACCCTATACTTCAAGTAATTGTAATTAAACTAATTGGAACAATATAAAGGTTTACTCATCTCTGTTTCTTTTGCATAGAAATATGTTCAGAATAACGTAACCAGTCATCCAAAATCCCTAAATCTAAGGTTAAATTCCCAAATGTAGGAATAGATCCCCAAATCTAGGGCTAAATTCCCATAAATGGCACCACTGCAACGCAATAAGGATGACTCCATCATTTAAAGACCGCTATAACTTCATTATTTGTAAAAACAATTCGCTTAATCTTCTGTACAGCATATACGATATGTTATGGAAAAACACAATGGCTGAGTTAAGCATTACAGCAGTATAACTCCGAAGCTGGTATGTTAGGAATATTAACTGTAATTGGTATCATTATGTACCTGAAATAAACAATACAGAAAAACAATGGTGCCTGTTAAGAGGTCATATTTTCTTTAAATAAATCTAATATTATTTGAATTGTTCTGTCCTAAGGCCTTTATTGGTGGGCATAGACATCGTTAGTTAGTCATTGCAGTTTCTAATCAAATTTAACTCATCTTGTCTACATGGCAGATAGCAACTAGTTATTGTATTCCTAGTAAGAGTAGAACTATCACGTCTGATATTTCACAGTGCATTGCTAAGCTTGTAATATCTGCTTCTGGGATCTGCGGATATAATGATTATTAGACATGCATATCAAAACTAGACCATAAAGAAGAGGCAGTGAGAAGCTCCTTAAAGGTCTCTAGTTTCATGTGTGACAGGTAAAGTACCCAATAATGATACTTGTTTAGAAACTTTTTAAATCTTGTTTACAAATGCTAGGAAATTCTCAAACCATATGATAACGCACAATTTTTACATGCTGAACTTAATCGTAGCTTTATAGGAAGCAAGAATATCTTTGCCCTTTATGCAAAAGGAAAAATTTCCTGAGAGGAAAAGGATTTCATAATGATAATCTTTTGCATCCTCCTCATGAAGTCTGAAAGATGTCAATAAATCTTTATTTCTTCGAACGGAAAACACGATCTATAAAGTACGTTGGGAAAACAGCCACTAGGAGAGGAACTTGAGCATGAAACTGGTCGTCTTTAACAAAACTTAATTATCATGACATTTTGCAAAAAGACTAAGGTATTGCTCAATTAAGAAAATAATCAGTATCATCGTTGGTCAGTTTGCAAAGTGTACAAACACCATATTTGCTGTTTGGGCTCTTTGGAATGGAATAACAGTGACTGAACGATAAGAGATTCTAGGTATAGAATAAAATAAGTTTATTTCGTTCTAGAAAATGCACATTTTAAATACATCAAAACTTAAAACGTTTTATCAAGTAGCTAGTTGAAAGAAGAGTAAGTAAATGATAAACGTAACCTTAAATAGCCGAGAAATGGTCAACAAATGTCTTATCAAAAGATTGAATATGTAATGCTCTATAACGGTTATGAATATTTAGGTACAAAAATGTTAGTTTTATCGAGTGGGTATATAGATAATCAATTGATTGGATGTGTCATACCTTCAATGAACCTCTGTAACAAAGCTGAATAAAAATTATACTTTCTGTAAAATCCTGATATGTTTGAATGGTTGGTCTTATAAACTAAGCGTCAGGCTCAATAGATTAATCAAACCCTCAATCAAAATGTCAAAGGCCTTAAAAAATATCTTTATATTGTATATTGAGTTTTTAGATTTATATCTGCATTTTACAAAAGGTTTTTTCTATATATATATATACATATATATATATATATATATATATATATATATATATATATATATATATATATATATATATATATATATATATATATATATATATATATATATATATATATATATATATATATATATATATATATATATATATATACTGTATGAATATATATATATATATATATATATATATATATATATATATATATATATATATATATATATATATATATATATATATATATATGTATATATATATTTTTTTTTCTTGTAAATATATATATATATATATATATAAATATTTATATATATATATATGTTATATATTTTCTTGTATATATATATATATATATATATATATATATATATATATATATATATATATGACTGTATATTTCTTTGTAAATATATATATATATATATATATATATATATATATATATATATATATATATATATATATATATATATATATGTATATAAATACATACATAAACACATATACACAAATATATATATATATATATATATATATATATATATATATATATATATATATATATATATATATATATATATATATGTGTGTGTGTATGTATGCATATATATATATATATATATATATATATATATATATATATATATATATATATATATATATATATATATATATATATATATATATATATATATACATATATATATATATATTTTTGGGCTCAAGCCATGTCGTCCTGATGGAAGTTCCTATAGGGTAGCTTCCTAGGGTATATTACAACTACGGCGATATTCCCAGAGAATTTACCTTAAGGTACCAGAATTCTAACTCCTGGAGCGAGTATCCCTCGTGAAAGGGATATCGTGACATATCAGAGGACGTATTCTATACACGTCACATGGCAATCTACGACCTGAACAGAGATTTCGTCTCGTAGGAGGTGATTGACGAGATACGAATTCGGGAAAGAAAAAGGGGAGCCGCTCCCAAGGCTTCCCTATCCCCCGATTCGTATGCGTGCCTGGCGCCAATCCTGGCGCCATCTGCATTCCTTTTTGCGTAGCTTAACAACTCGGTGTTTTTTCCTGTTTTTCTCGCAAATCTTGGATTTATTCAGCTTTTCATGGCTTCTCCGTCTTCGTTGGCCTCGGATAAGTTGAGTATAGTGTCTGTTATGTATAAATGTAGGCTCTTGGTAAAATTTTGAGTGATTAATAGGATTAATCTTTGATACAAGAGCCGTAGCCTACCAGAGGTGTCCTGGACAATGTCACTCGCTAGGTATAAATTAGTTAGTCAGAGTGACATTCCTGGTTGTTTTGCTTTAATAAATTTTAGCTATTTAGCTTTACATAGGATTTCCTTTCGTGCTTAGTATTATTTGGCGAAGTATTCGCCATTCTGGCCTACGCTAGGCCATGTAGCCTAGTCGTTTGGTCCTAGTACTTCATGCATGATTTTGGTTTTTCCGAGTATAATTAAAATTTTATTGAAGCTTTAGGCTATATTTTATACATTTAAGACTGTGTGGAATATTTCCAAGATTGTATACGTGTGTGTTTCGGTGAATTAGGTAATCGATTCTCTTGGTGCCTAGGCTAATTGCTTATAGAGCCTTAGTATACTTTATCATACTCCCCGGTTGCTTTCTTTTCTTCAGAGAAGGTATGCAATCCGTTTCCCTCTGTTTAAGCCTTGGGCTTTTCCCTAGGTGGTTTTTTCCGAATTTATTTTCGATAAAACTATACTAGGGTGTTACTGTACCTTCCTGTTCCAGTAAGTCAGGTTCAAAGAGGGACAGAACAACAGAGTTTTTAGTCTGAGTCCGTGTTGTCTGGCTTGGGGCAGAGTCTCCCTCGTTGACCTAAAACTTACAAAGGGAGCTTAGCTCCCTTAGGTCACTACCGAAGGTTTCTGTAAGTTATGATTCCTTCTTTTGTGATCGACCAGACTAAGTCCTGTTGCTGTTCTCGGGGGAGGATAAGTTCTTCCCTTGGGAGTAGCAACGCCTTCCTTGCTTTGGTGCTCTGGAAGCTGGCAAGTATTGCTGGCCCTTTCCCTTAGATATCCCTTAGGCTAAGACAAAGTTCTTGGCTGCGGGTGATCTGTCACTAAAGCAAGGTTGGCAGGACCCTCTTGTCCCTTCCCCCTCTATCTCCGTAATGGCCTAGCCATTACTGTACTGTACCTTGCCGGCCGGCAGAGCTGGCCGGCAGGGGTATTACTGTACTGTACGTCGTTCTACTTCTGGACCTAGTATAGGTTGGGATGTGGAATTGACTAAGCCCATTGCCGGCCGGCAGAGATGCTGGCCGCCAAGGGTCTTATGTTTTCGAGTGCTGCCCGCATCTCTCTTGGTCCCTCATCCATGCGTGCCGGCAGAGCCGGACGGCATTGGTCAAGGAAGCCTGAATTAAGTTTCTCCCCTTCCTTATATGCACTCTTTCGGTTGCCGGGCTTGGGGGGTTGTGTACACTCTTATCCCGGCATCCATTCTATTTTCTTCTAGTGCTGTACCTGTCCCGGCTGCCGGCCTATGAGGCCGGCAGCCGGGCAGGTGTAATCTTCTGGTTCTTTTGCTGCCGGCTGGCATCGGTCTTGTACCTTTGCCGGCCGGCTTATGTCAGTCCTTGTCTGCCGGTCACCAAGAGTGTGGCCGGCAGCTGGGTACTACCTTGTGTAGTTGCTGGCCGGCAGTCATTGCCGGCCAACACTGGCTGTTGCCGGCCGGCAGTTGCTGCCGACCGGCACAGGCATTTGAACCAGAGTGCTGCCGCCCTATAGCTGTTAAGTAGTATACTTTAAAGCTAGTTGTGGTGTGTGCCGGCCGGCAAAGGCAGGCCGGCACACATCCTGCTATACTGTACTAGTATTCTTCTGTATAGCATATACAGTAAAAAGAAAACTATAGTAAAGGTTTAGGTACAGCACTGTATCTTCTAACACTATTGTGTTTTCTTGCACAGCCCTTTGCTGTTGCCCTCAGATAGGAAGCAGAGTTCTTCCCTGTCTATTATCCAGGATTTTAAAATCATTGCCTAGGTGTGAGCTCCACCTGTTTCCTCTGGAAACCTTGCATTGGTTACTCTAGAAGAGATAAACCATTTTGATTTTATTATCTGGAAGGCTGCAACAATGGGTTGTGAGGGAAACACAAGTGTGTGTCTTTCCTTTATGAATTGTTATGCTATACTATGCATATCCAGTGATACATAGTTCACTTGATACTCATAGAAATTTCTTCTCTTTACAGGAGGACCCTCCGAAGTGCGGAAATGTTTTCTGCAATGTCCGCAGCAAGAACCTCTGCGGACATGAGTGTTGTAGGAGACACGTAGCATGCGCTGTCTCCAAGGATGATCTCCAGTATTGGGACCCTCAGGTATGTACTGTATGCACTAACCTGATTACTGAGGCTTTTGATTCCTCTAGAACGGCGGAATCAAGGGATATAGCAAGGGAAAAGCTTCGTACTTTGGTAAGGGGCTTCAAGAAGAACACCTCTGGTCCTTATCTTCCAAGTGAGAAGATGAGGGCGTATCTTTTTCCCCAGGCATCAGCTGAGGCAGTGATTCCCCAGCCTCAAGAGGAGATCCCTCAAGATCAAGTCCAGGTGGACGCGGAAGTCGCAGTTGCGATGCAAGACATCCAGTTGTATGACAGGATGTCTGACCTGGACGAACGTTTGGAAGAAGACCTCCTGGCAGAAGGTCAGGATCAAGTTCAAACCCCGGATGTCGTAGAAGATGAGGTCGACGAGGTCTCGGCTACTCCGGTTCAGATGCCGGAGCCTATCCCCTCAACATCAGCTGGTCTCCCAGTAGAACTGGGACAGGCCCTCTCTTCGATTGTTGGAATGATCCAACAAATGCAGAAGGAGAATCAGGAGAAGGCGGCTGCAATGGAACTGCGTATGCAGTCCCTAGTAGAATCACATGGGCCCCAGAAAAGGCTCAATGTGAAAGACCTTCCCATATGCTCAAATGCTAACCCATGGAGGTATGCTGAGCACATGCCGATGACGACTGGAAAGATCGTCATCTCGGATAAGCTGGGTTCAGTTCCCCTAGAGGAGGTAGAATTCTGGCCCAGCAAGGCATCATATCCGGACTGCTATGTCCAGCTGAGAAAAGAACCAGCTTCAAGGGAGGAGACAGAGCCGAAGGAGGTCATTATTATGGACCACGCTAAGGCTCAAGCCCTACTTTCATCCTCGATGAAAGAGAGGGGCTTCTCTAATTCGAAGGTAGCTGCATTGAGCAAGAAGCTCCCTTCTTTTGTGTCCTCTCCTGATAGAGCCTTCCCCTTTTTACAGAAAGGGTTTGCGGCTGTCTTAAAGGCAGTCGAGGCCGGCAAGCCTTGCCCCTCCCTGGAGGAGTGTAAACCCTTGTCGCTGGCTCTGCCTATAGACCACAAAGACTGGAAGGATGTCCATCTGACATTCTCAGTGGGAAAGTTGGAGGCTGATATTGCCGGACGGCAATTCGGCGAGGACCTCCCCAAGCTGTCCGAATCTCTTTTACGAAGAGAGTTCGAGACCAAAGAAAGACTGTCTGCCTCAATGTCTCATCAGACTACTCTTGAGACAATGGCAAGTGACCCTAAGGTCCATGAAATGTTCATGGTAGTGGCTAAGTCTCACCTAGCCACAGTGACGAAGGACCTTTATGGCTTCATCAAGGCAAGGAGAGCTTGCAGGGAGTTCGTGTTCACCGGGGCTTCGGTGAGACACCACGAGCCAAGGAAATTAATCTCCTCCAACATTTGGGGAAAAGACCTTTTCCCTACCAATGTGGTCAAAGAGGTTGTTGATAAGGCCGCCGTGGAGAATAGAAACCTTCTCCAGAAGTGGGGCCTGGCTATCAAAAGAAAATCTTCCCCGGATGAGGGTCCTCAACCAAAGAGGAAGAATATGAGGACTAGGCTACCATCTCGGCCAGCCAAGCCTTATAGACAGCAACAGCAACTGCAATTGCCTTTGCCTCCAGTGCCCCAGATGGTGGCACAAACCCCGACTGCTTTTCAGTGGGTACCCCAGGCTGTGCCAGGTCAGTCAACCACATTCACCCCAACGTTCGAAGGACAGTCTTCTTCCTTTCGTGCAAAACCTAGAGGAGCAGCCAGAGGCTCGTCTAGGCGCCCCTCAAGGGGAAGGGGATTCAGAGGTGGTCGTGGTCAGGGAGGCAAGACCTCAGGACGGCAGTCCAAGTGAAATGATACCGGTAGGAGGGAGACTGATGAAATTTTGGGATCGCTGGACCTTCGATCCCTGGGCCCAAAGCCTACTCAAGAAGGGACTGGGTTGGAGCTGGTACAGCACTCCACCCCCATGCCTTCGGTTTTTCCAACACTCCACCCCCGTTTTGGAGGAGTACGTTCAAGAACTGTTGGAGAAAAATGTGATCCGGAAGGTGAAGTCCATCAAATTCCAAGGGAGGCTGTTTTGTGTTCCCAAGAAAGACTCGGAAAAGCTCAGAGTCATTCTGGACTTGTCACCACTCAACAAGTTCATAGTGAATTGCAAATTCAAGATGCTAACACTGTAACACATAAGGACCTTACTGCCCAAGAGGGCATACTCAGTCTCTATAGACTTGTCAGACGCCTATTGGCACATTCCAATCAGCTGTCGACTCTCCCCCTACCTAGGGTTCAGGCTACAACGGAGACTGTACGCCTTCAGAGCCATACCATTCGGGCTAAACATAACCCCAAGGATTTTCACGAAGCTTGCGAGCGCAGCTCTCAAACAATTACGCCTAAAGGGAATTCAGGTAGTAGCCTACCTGGACGACTGGCTGGTGTGGGCAGCATCCGAGACCGAATGCTTGCAAGCTTCCAGTCAGGTGATCCAGTTCCTAGAGTACCTGGGCTTCAAGATCAACAGAAAAAAGTCTCGACTTTCTCCATCCAAATAGTTCCAGTGGCTGGGAATCCACTGGGACCTTTTGTCACACAGTTTCACCATCCCGACGAAGAAAAGGAAGGAGATAGTGGGCTCTGTCAAGAGACTTCTAGATTCTGAAAGGATATCAAGACGCGAACAGGAGAGGGTACTAGGCTCTCTCCAGTTTGCTTCAGTGACAGACCCAGTGCTAAGAGCACAGCTAAAGGATGCAACCGGAGTTTGGAGAAGATATGCATCAAACGCGCGAAGAGACCTGAGAAGACCAGTGCCGCCTCGGCTACGTACTCTTCTCAGACCTTGGTCCCAAGCCAGACATCTAAAGAAGTCGGTTCTTCTTCAGCCACCTC
>NC_090732.1:77252046-77269546 GCF_036898095.1 Palaemon carinicauda | reverse complement strand
GGCAGGCTGAACTGGAATAGTTGGGTGGGTCCATCAGGATGACATGGCCATCTCACCCAAAAATAGATTTTTCGCTTCGCTTAAAATCCGTTTTTTGGGCTCAAGCCATGCCGTCCTGATGGAAGTGTACTAGAGAATTAATGTATTGTGGACTTTTTCCCATTTCAAGTGCATTCTACTCCGACTAACATTCCTGCAGTCTGGTGACCTCTTCCTCCTCCGGATCCTCATCCATGAGGGTCCTCTTGGTGTTGTCGGACACGTCCGACATCTTCTCCACCTCATCCAGACTACACTTGCTAAGCGTGGTCTCGATGTCGGGCTCAACAGTCAGTTGAACCAAGGGGATCTGATCCTGGGGAACCACAGAATCTGCTGACGATTTTGGGAAAAGCATGGCCCTCATATTCTCATTGAGGAGATACGGACCGTTGGCGTTCTTCTGGTAACCGCACACCCACTTGCACAGTTTCTCTCGAGCATTGTCCCTGGCCTCCCCGAACGGAGGGTTCTGGAACGCCTCATCAAGGAGGCCTTTGCAGATTGAGCAGGACTATGGATCCCAACATTTAAGGTTGCCCTTTTTCGCTGTACAGGGGGCGTGGGTCCGGTACGCCTTATGCCCGTAGAAGTCCGGGCAGCGAACTCCGAAGAAGGAGCTCTCACACTTGAGGTTCTCTTCCTGTAAAAGAAAGAGAACATGAGTACATGGAAAACAGAGTTATGGCTTATATTACTCTTAAAATCAAGATTCACTAATCTGTAGCATTGTGTTTTATATGAGCTCAGGATAGGTGAGCTAGAAGGGAAGTAGGAAGACACATACTTGTGAGTCCCGTCCAGCTAGTTAACGTGACCTTTTCTATCAACAATTCCTTAGGACCTGAGGATCAAGGGGAGGGAATGGTATCCTTACGGGGGAGCCAAACTTAGGCTTCCTTATAAAGGAATTGTCTACAGAGTGGAGAGGGTCTGAAATCGTTCAGAACCTAGAGAAAAGAGGGGGAAAATAGGGTAGAACCCCCTTATATTTGGGTAGGTCCTGGCAAGAGACTGCACTGAGAAGCACAGAGTATGCTGGAAACATTGTACTGTACAACCGTACACCACAGCCACCGTCTTTAAGGTATGAAATACCTAAAAAGATCAGTCTGGCTATACGGCTGTATAGGTTGACTGGCGGGGGGGAGGGGTGTTTGTCCATGGAAGCTGTAGGAGGGCCGCCAGCAAGCCGGAGGCCGGTCCGGCGTGGTGAATCCATCTGAGGCTACACACTGAGAGGCAGAGAGGTAGGACACATCTATAAGGGCGACCCCCGGCATAGCGGTAGGTCTCCGGCAGGGCGGTGGCCTCCGGCAGCCGGCAGGCTGTCGGCGTTGGTGAACTTAGCTGGGTACATAAGATGGAAGGTTGTCTGAGATGTCGGCGGCAGCGGCAGCAAGGGGTGGCGGCCCCCGGCAGCCGGCAGGTTGTCGAATTAAATAATTCTCAGATAGGAACATACTATGAAGAAGGAAAGTCACCTGGGGTGCCGGCGGCTAGTGCCGGCAGGCGGAGGAGGCAGTACATCAGCACCATGATAGAAGAAAGAAAGATAAGGAGGGAGTTGGGAAGGGTAATGTCCGATACCCGACCGACTTCCCTCCGGAACTAGTGCTCTCATGATAGGAGGGAATATGCCTATCACCCGGCGGCAGGGTGCCGGCAGACGGCTGGATACCTATGGTAATCCAAGGGAGGATCAGAGGACACTGAAAAAGGGGGGAGAGGGTGATCTTCCGCCGGCAGGCCAGCTACCAACACTACCCTATAGTTCGACTATGAGAGGGAAGTGTAGCAGAGCGTCCAGCCAAGAATGAGAGCACAGCTTAACCTACAACTCTCCCCAAGGGAGGAATTGTAGGACAGCGGAGAGGGGTGTGAAGGCTAGCTGACACAAAGGGATAGAGTGGGGGTAGGGGTCTGAGGGAGCAGGAGGGGTCGCAACCCTAAAGCTTCCAAGGAGTGGGGGAATCTGTTAGATGCTATACTACCCAGGTAGGAGAGAAATGCTCTCCAACCCTAGAGTAGGCTAGCTCAGAGTAGGAGCAGCACTGGTGTACTGTCCTAAACTATACTAAAACAGAATTAACCAAAGCCAAACCTAAACCAGGAGAACTTCTCCTAGATTAGGGAGGGCTGGGAAGACATATCACTAGGCCACAGGAGGAAGGGACGTGTCCCAACCAAGAGCAGTCTAGGGGGAAGGGCAGGGCCCTTCCACCTTCAGTCTCAGTCGATACCTAAAGGGAAATGCGTTCCCTTGTGTACTGGGATGAACGATAGGTACTCTGGGGTTCTGTCCGAGGTCCCCCCATATACTATGGTAGGGAAGAGGGAAGAACGATCTAGCCTAACCTACCCAAACATTATCCAGGGTAAGGGGCTAAGATATAGCAAGGCTACCCAGAGGGTAGTTACTGGAAGGTAACAGGGGAGATAAGGAAGCATACAAGGGCCCCAATGTTGGGTTAGGGGATGTGATATGGATAGACCAGGCACGGTCCCTGTATGGTCCCTAGAAGGCGAAAGATATGTGCATCACTGAATCTTGTATATGTTTAAAGATGCCCATATCTTCATTAACATTAACACTAGGAACACTTATTATATCAAGCAAAAGTGAAAATGAACACTAGGCTGCGGCCTAGGCTAGGCTGAAAGTCTAGTATGTGGTTGACTAACTAACAGCGCCGAAGAATAGGCTACCATTGGCATAATATAACTAATTCCTAGTAATGAAGACTAAATAAATAATGATATTTAATTAGTTACAAGGCCGGGAAGGCTGTTCTGGCTAACTAAATAAAACATGCGAGGCGAACAGCGGCGTCATAAAATGACGCCTCCGGGCAAGGCACAGCTCCGCCACAAAACACATGATTTTAGCGTAAAAAATCGTTACTTTACGGCCATAGCTTATTTAAACAATACAAGAACCTGGTACTCAACTTTTCAGAAGAAGGCGAGGCAGAAGGTTGAGACATGGGGAAGGATGCACAAGATAAACGATGATCACTGGGAACATACAAACGATGTTGTAAGCTACCATACAAGGAATGAGGACGAACGTGACGTCACACAGTATGGCGGACGGTTTGTTTACGTTGCGAGTACCGTAACAGTAACGAAGGAAGGGTAACTTTGGAACGGCTCCTCAGTTACCTCGCCACCTTTCCCCTTCGAAGCGTAAACGCCAGGTGGGGTGCAGAGAGCCATGTGGCGTGTTAATGCATGTCTCTCTCTCTCTCTCTCTCTCTCTCTCTCTCTCTCTCCCTCTCTCTCTCTTCAGTCAGTCATTACACAGAAGTATTCTACCACTTTGATTTCCTCATGTAAATGACCACAGTAAAGTTTATTATATTTCTTGTGCACACCACAACCATGTTGGAAATCATGGAGTAACTCTTTTCTAAACAAGAAACATATGACAACATTTTATATGAAATATTAAGACTCCGATTTCAAGAAATATATTCATTCCGAGCATTATCATGAAAAATATTCAATTTCATGCATTCATATACAGGTGAGTTGATATCTTTCATCTATTTTCTTGCATGAGTATGAATGGTTGAGGTTCTTTAATTTTACCAACAAAATTATCCGTTGTTAACCAGTGAGAGAAAAAGAATCGCAAAAAGGTAATAAAGTTAGAATTGGTTCATGATCATAAATCCTTAAATTGTAAATTGCAGGCAAAGACATAAAGGGCGCTGCGAAGTAACTCAGCAATGCCTTTCAGTGGAGTTGAGGCAGAGGCAGGACAATGTCTTGGATAATGACCAGATCTGCTAAAAGCACAAGTCTCTCTACATCTAGTCTGGGAACACATTAGTTTAGGCAATAATTATGGATAATTAACTAGTAAGACCTATTACCTCCTACAATACTCTCATCCCTAGCCTTTTAGAGGCGGCTAGAGAAGATTACGAACTTCCGACTAATAGTTTTAGAGTCATGGGGCACTTTCAACAGGCTACTATAACTAGTGTTGATAAAGTAGTGCAATTGGGAAGTGTGATATGTGTATAACCGGTTTTCATCTAACTGAAAATTCTTAGAACAATTACACTTTCCCCTGATCTCTTTTCTTTGTGAAGTATCCTTATCTCAAATCCCCTCCTATCCATAGAATGCCTTGATGGAGTGATGTGGTTTTTTCATATTGATTAAGAATTGTTACGGGCAACAGGGCTCTTGAACTTGGGGAAACGGTCCTCGAAGTTCGAGTCTAGATTTCTCTCTCTCTCTCTCTCTCTCTCTCTCTCTCTCTCTCTCTCTCTCTCTCTCTCTCTCTCTCTCTCTCTCTCTCTCTCTTAAAACCACTTCAACCTTCTAATTTTATGAAATTTATTTTTTCTACCTATCCTAACTCTATTAGTACTATTTTTCATAAATTCACATACACACGTACACACATATATATACATACATACATATATATATATATATATATATATATATATATATATATATATATATATATATATATATATTTATATATAATTTATATTTAGATATATATATATATATATATATATATATATATATATATATATATATATATATATATATATATATATATATATATATATATATATATATATATATATATATATATATATATATATATATATATATATCTACATATAAATATATATATATATATATATATATATATATAAATATATATATATATATATATATATATATATATATATATATATATATATATATATATATATATATATATATATATATATATATATATATATATATATATATATGTATGTATATATATATATATATATATATATATATATATATATATATATATATATATATATATATATATATATATATATATACACACACACACACACATATATATATATATATATATATATATATATATATATATATATATATATATATATATATATATATATGTATATATATATATAAAGAGATATATATATATATATATATATATATATATATATATATATATATATATATATATATATATATATATATATATATATATGTTTATATGAAAATTTATTTATTCACTCATATTTTTTTTTATTTTATTATTCAAATGGCTTAGATATTTTGTCATTCGTTATTCTTGCCTGTTTAGATGAATAGGAGAAGGGATTGCAATTGGTTGGTATTACCACTTAAAGCTACTGATATGTGAGAGTATTGGGTGATCTCAGCCATCCTGAAGATGGTTCAAACTCTTAGATTGTGACCGGAAAGCCATCATTACAGATATTTGGAGGATGATTTCTTATTTGCTTGGTCTCACTCCTAAAGCTAGGCTGACACTTGCACGACTTTTGGCCACAATTTTGTCATGGCAAGTCCTGCCATTTTCCGGCATGAACTGGCACGCTCCCGCACTGGTCACATCTAGTTCACACATAGTTGTTGATAAGTTCACGACGAGTTTACGAATAGTTCACAAATGCGTGCCCATCTAGCTAGGCTGACACTTGCACGATTCTAAGGTACAGATGGGCACAACTGGAGTCATCCAAGTGCGCAAACTAATCGTAAAATTGCGTGAAGTGTGCGTAAACGCATCGTGACTGCGTGCCAAGTCGGGACGAAAATTTTTAAATGTTAAAAATTT
Organism: Palaemon carinicauda; assembly: GCF_036898095.1. NCBI lineage: Eukaryota > Metazoa > Arthropoda > Malacostraca > Decapoda > Palaemonidae > Palaemon > Palaemon carinicauda. The sequence continues at coordinate 77,263,863 of NC_090732.1, read as the reverse complement.
TGGTCACGATGAAATTTCGTAACAAGGTCGTGAACTATACGCAAATTATACACAAACAATGTGTGAACTCGTCGTGCCAGTTCATGTCAATATGGATACTGATGGGCATTCATTCGTGAACTATTTGTGAACTCGTCGTGAACTCATAGTGAACTATGCATGAACTAGTCGTGAACAATGTGGGAGCCTCCCGGTTCCTGCCCCAAAATGGCACGACTTGCCATGAAAAAATGGTGGCCAAAAGTCATGCAAGTGTCAGCCTATATTCAGTGTCCACATTGACACAAACTGGCACGACGAGTTCACACTTAATTCACGCCAGTTTACGACTAATTTGCACACTGGCAGGGCTTGAGTCGTGCCAATGTATGCCACAGAATCGTGCAATTGTCAGCCTAGCTTTACATATGAGTCTAGCTTTTGCCTGTAACTCCATATCTGTTTTGGTGCCATCCTTCGGGTAAGGTATGGAGTCGACCATTTGGGAAGAATTCTCTTTTTTTGCGCATCGTTGAGAGTGCAAATTTCCTTTTAACATATATTTTCTTAATATTCTCACGCAGGCAAAATAACCAGCCAAAAAAAAAAACATAAACAAACAAAACATGGACCGTTCTCCCATGGATATGCTAAAACCCATCCACTTCCCACCCCCACCCCCACCCCCACCCCGGGACTCCGGGACTGTTGTCGATTTCTGGTAATTCAGTTAGGGAAAATTCTGTTGCTGACTTTAGAATGAAAAAGAATCACTCCAATTTTCACAGATTTATAAGTGATTCATATATGTGATTTACCATTAGGCTGTCATTATGAAGAATTATGGATGACTTCTAAAACTCATTGTAAGATTGCTGAAAAAATCATGAATATTAAGGACAAATAAACAAATGAGAAGCGTGGATCTGCTTTGAAAACCACAAGGAGGCTTTTAAAGCAGTCTGTCAGGTTTTAAAAATCTAAATTTATAATAGCAAGATTGCTGAAGCAATATGCAATACTGCTCCTAGAAACCTGGACATATATTGCCTTAGTGACTGGCATCAAAATGAGTCTATGGGAAAAAAATGAAATTCATAAGAGAAAGAAAGCCTAAACCCCTATTGTGGATTATAGCAGCATCAAAGTGAAAAGAATACACTTATCTTTAATTTAGCAAACTAATAGGACAGAAAGTAGGCACTATAGAGCTTGGGGAAATTTAAAGATTTGGCAAGAAGTCCATATTCCATGGCAAATCTAGAACACAGTCTATTATGCCAAATAATACAGATATAAACGAAAATTTAATGATAGATATCAAGCTGCATTTCATTTTGAATTATTGTACTGTGGTTATTTTTAAGAAAGATCTTTGAGAATTTAATGAAGAGGAAATACTGGATATGTGGCCTGGAGTAAAATGGAAACTTCATAGCATTCCACGAACCACTATGATTATTTTAACATCACAGGACCATGTCATAGCCCCTCACGTATACATTGAAACAGAGAGGATTCTACTTCGTGTAAATAAACAGAATTGCAATAGATTTGGACATCCCACAAAGGAGTGTTAAAAAATCAGAAGATCTGTGAATTTTTTTTCTGATACTGAGAAGCGACCCTGCACTTCTATTTCAAAGTGCACTAATTGTAGCCAGAATCATAAAGTTACTAATCAGAAATGTCCTCGGTATGAAATAGAAAAAAGCTACTCTTCAGAAAACATAAGCAGAATATAATAGTGTAGGATATGCTAGGCCAGGTAATGTAAAGCATCCTATTGTTAAATCACCTAACAAGGCTATTAATATACCTCATACTTTAGATTCGGTGTCACTTGTCAAAAAAGCACCACCTTCTTCCCTTAAATCTGCCACAGCTGATCTGAAAAGCCCAAGGCAAGGCTTCCATCTCGGATAGCATCGTTGGCAGATTTAGGGGAGGAATCCCATGCACCTGCCATAATGGAGTTGCATAATACTAATTGCTCTCCATATTTCATTCGAAAAACATGAAGACCACTACCCCTCTCCTCTCCAATGAGAAATGCAAACTTGCCTATTGCAAATAGGTAAAATATTTATCTAAAAGAGATGAGGAGACTTCAACAAATGTAAATTAATTAGAAATTAAATTTGCGGTTCACCATTCCCCCTAAGAATTAGGTAAGAAGCGCATTGAAAAGGCAAATGTAAAACTTAATTTATCCAGACCCTCATAGAAGCTTACAGGAGTTATTGTTCAATCCAAAACTGCTAATGGGAAGATCCCACCCAAGATGTCTTCCTAAAATAATTCATAGTTTTCTCCTCCATTTTACAATAGAATCGTCAGGCTTTAAGGGCCAAATATGAAGATCTTAAGCTCCCCTCTCATGAGCACATCCCTATACTTATATATATATATGTCTACAACAGGCAAACTTGACACTAATACTCCATATCCTCGAGAGTATGTTAGTTATAGGAAACCATAGGACCAACAAACAGGGGTCCATGGTAAAAATCTTGCATATGTCTGCCAAGATGTTCCCCCAAATATCTTTACCCTGTAGTAACTCCAATGGAGGTAGTGGTCTCAAAAATTGATATATGGAGCAAATACACAATTGGCTCATTATATGCCTCCTAGTGACAACATCTCGTATAATGATATGCTTGAAGTGATTCAACAACTGTGACAATCTATTTTCTTGTTGGATGATTTTAAAAGTAGACACATGGGGCAACATTATATCACCAATTGTGGAAAATGAAGATGTGGGGCTAATTAATGCAGGGGAAACGACAGACTTTCTTGTTCAGAGAGTTTCGTAGTCGTGCATTGTTAATCGTAAGCTCTGATTGCCTATTCATTTTCGATTGGAGGACATTAGATAATTGCCATACTAGTGATGATGCACCAATCATTATAAACATCGATAATGGTCAACATTTACAGATCTCACCACGTTGGAAATTTGACAAGGCGGACTGGGCTAGATTTATGGAGCTAAGTCAAATTGAAGGGATTGCAGAACAGTTTGAGAATATTGATGATGCCATAGACTTACCGAATGAAACTCTTGATACATCAGGAGTCAATTCAATTCCCAAAACAACAGGGTTTTTAAAATGACGAGCATTTCCCTAGTGTTCTCCAGAATTAACTGCACTGCCCAAAGTCACAAGAAGGTTTTTAACTCGATTGCGCAGACACCGTAATGTGAAAAATTTGATTGCATACAAGGAATGTGGAGCATAGTTTTTCATGACTTGAAAGAAACTAGGCGCTAGTATTAGGTGTCGTTTGTTTTTTCCATTAATGATACAACACCACTATTTTCTTTGTGGAGAAAAGTAAAAAATACAGTAGGCAAATTCATTCCCAACCCCTACCAATGTTGAAGGTGAATTGACAGTATATGATTGGAGCAGCTGAGATTTGCAATGCCCTGGGTGATCATTTCTCAAATGCATCATGCAAGAAATTAATGACATATGTGGGAACCAATTACATGGAATTAAAAAGCACTGCAAAATGGTACCTAATCACAATGATGAATCCAAAGAGTCTCTGCAATACTCACAAATGAAATATCGCAATTGATTATTTCAAGTCATAACATGGAGGTTAGGGGATATATCAAGAGTGCTAGATACGATGCGTTCGAATTTTAATCTTAACTGGCTAATGATTTTCTCATTAAGGAAATGATATAAAAAGTGAAAAAAACACTATCATTTGAAAATGATTTTCTATAATACTGTAGAAACCATTTGTACAATTAAATCAGTGGAGATGATTGGAATGCGCAACAAACAAAAGAGACGGTTAAAAAAGTTATTCCACAATTCTTTTCGGAAATCCTGCCATATTTAAAAATCCTCTGAAATTCAAGCTATAATAGAATACAATAAACTTATGTAAACTAATATTGACCATTGTGCAATTTAAATGAAGAAAAAATTCAAAACAATCATAATATAGTCAGTTTTTACTAAAAACTAGATTCCAAAATTCTTAGTGTCAATTTTTTTCGAAAACGTTATTGGTATGAGAAAAAAATATAGGTTTTGAAATACTAATATTATCGATAGTATACGGAATGAAGAAAGACACGGATATCCTTATTGGGAAGAGCAATGTACAACAAATTACCAGACAAAGCCAATATTAAAAATATTTTTTAAAATCTTGAAAATATTCTTGCTGAGCTTATTCTAAAGACTTATTATTGCCATTATAAAGCTTTATACTAATGAGTAACAACATTAACATGGATATTTAATATCTAAACTATAAAGACTTCATAAAAAAAGAGGAAGAGAAATAAGATAGAATAATTTGGCCTTAATGTACCTTCAAGCTGCATAGTGTTTTTCCTTTTCTAATCAAACATCAGGCTTGATAGTTCTACTCTACTGGGATTATATTGTTACATTAACTTGCTGTTATATGCCATATAGACAAAAAGAGCTCAAATTAATTAGGAACCTGCAATGAGTAACTAACGACGCCTATACCTTTAAACAAAGGACTTAGGAAAGACCAATCCAAAGTGTACCCAATTCATTGCAAGAAATTGGGACCTCTTTATAAAAATTAAGTTTTTCTGTATGTTTATCTAAGATACACATATTTACTTATTACAATTAGTATTTGCTTACATATAAGCTTCAAGGTTATACTGATTTTGTGATCAATGTTCCTTATTTAAAATACAAGACACAATTGTGCCGTTGGTGATACTTTTGATGAAACTACGCAGACTTAATCAATGTGAAATGAAACAAAACGTGGTTGTAACCAAGATTATGAGCAATCGACGATGTCTTTTCTACCTCTGTCTTGTATCCTTTATAATTTTCGTTCCTTTTCGAAAAGAAAAAAGCTCAAAAGCTCCATAACCCCTGTGTTGTTAGAGCAGTTGTAAACGTTCAGACTATCTGCTTTGAATTTAAACCATAGACTCCTTTAAGGAAGGACTGAAACGTCCCCTGCTCGGGGTTTTTAACTTGAGTCTGAAAGATTAACTTGAGTCTGGACTAAAAGGATTTCTAGAAGGGCTAGAAACACGTTCTCTGGATCTAAATGGGGGTTTTTGAGGATGGTGAGTTCAATAGTAACATTTTCAACACCACCTGGGGTGATCTTCAAGGTCTAAAGGTCATTTATCAAGGTCAAATTTGTACATTTTGGTCATTTTTGCTCGTTTTTTTTGTGTGCAACTCATAAATGGTGAGAGATAGCTGACTATAATATGAGGCAAGTCTGCAGAGCTGTCCGAATTTAATATATATTGTCATATATTGTCCTTCAAGAAAGGACTGGAACGTCTCCTGATCGGGGTTTTTAACTTGAGTCTGAAGGATTAACTTGAGTCCTGGACTTAAATGACTTCTAAGAAGGGCTAGAAACACGTTCTCTAAGTCTAAATGGGGGTTTTTGAGGACTGTGAGTTCAATAGTGACATTTTCAACACCACCTGGAGTCATCGTCATCATCTTGAAGGTCAAAAAGTCATATTTCAAGGTCAAAATAGTGAATTTTGGTCATTTTTACTCGTTTATGTGTGTAATTCATAGATGGTGAGGGATGGCTGATTATAATAAGAGGCAAGTCTGTAGTTCTGTCCAAATTTAATATATATTGTCAAATATTGTATTACTCAAACATTCCAAATAAGCCCTAAAACAATGAAACACTAAAATAAGAAATAAAGAACGGTATTTCTCATCACAACAAAACTCAAAGACATTAACATTTGATTAGATGAACATCGCTAGATGGAGAGCTTTTCTTGCCTCCTGAGGCATCTCACAGCCTTATTATGTACTGAAGACTTTCCTGGCTTGTTTACTCATAGGTGTTCACCTGTTCAGTTATGGATCTAATCTGGGACCATTTTGAGAGCAAGCTGTTCTTTTGCAAAGGAAAAAGTTGTTTAGGCACCTCAATGCCATCTTTCTCAACTCTATTGAAGAATGGGAATCCAAAAGGTGAGTTGACTTGTTGTAGATGAAAGAACTGCTTGACAGTTTGTCCAGTAGCGTCAGTTCTTCATAGGTAGAGATCTTTCTGGTCTTTTATGACGTTAAAACCAGGAAAATAGGAGCTAATTTTGGCGCAAAATTGGTCGAAATCTCGGATTTTGTCTGCAGCCTCAGCAGCTGCATGCACATTTTTAGCTCTTGATTGTGATGTAGAAGATGATGTTGGGCGTGGGGCTGAGGTAACCTGCTTCAAAGCTGATTTTGGTATTCCAGGAAATATTGATCGAGGTTGTTTGGGTCGCTTGCCACCCTTAACTGACACCCATTCATAATTGAAATTTGTCTCACAAATATATATCTCCTTCAAGCCGTCTCAAGCTTTCTTTCTCATTCGGGATTGCCAATATCCATCTCTCCCTCTCCTCAGGATGTTTTGGGAAGGATATGACTTTTACATAAGGTGTCCCATCATAGTTCCCTTTACAGCCAAAGCAGCTACAGTGACGTGGCATATTGTGAGATCACCAGCTGGACCGTTTCTATAACAAAAACAGAAACAAAACACATTAGTCAGTGATATTTGAACAGAAAATGGGATTTGCATAGAAAACGAGATAAAAACAGGAAAAGTTGTGGGAGCAAAATGATCTTAAAATTTGAAAATACATAACATATGTCCATTTTAAAAAAAAATCAGGCATGAAGTCTCTCCGACTCAAGTTAAAAACCCCGAGGTCCTGACGTTCCAGTCCTTCCTTAAAGGAGTCTATGATTTAAACTGATTCAGATATTCATATAATCTGAGCCACTTTTATGGTTTGGTGCAATCTTTTGACGAACTTCACTTTCAATGAAGATTTCATTATAAGCAGAGATTGTACCATCACTCGAGGAAATAACAACTCTAACATTGGAAGCTATTTCAGAATAGTTTATAAAGGACAAAACAGAAGGGGTTAAGAGAATTTATATAAATCAAGTTTAATAGTAGTTTTTAAAAATAACTAACTACTTTATGATGCCCGTTGAATAATTAGGGAAATTAGAGATGATTACACAAAATTATTATGTTAAATGTTTCCATAAATAAGAAAGGATATATATTAATGCAAAAATCCACGTCTTCACGTGAGATATTTCTTGTTGATATTAGATATTACATTGTTCCCTCTTTTGAATCATAAAATTTCCTTCACGTTTATCTGCAAAAAATATTTGGTGAAGTAATTTCCGATTGGTTGGGAATTATACATGTACTACGCCATTATTATTATTATTATTATTATTATTATTATTATTATTATTATTATTATTATTATTATTATTATTATTATTATTATTATTATTAGCCAAGCTAAAACCCTAGTTGGAAAGCAAGATATTATAAGCAGAGGTGCTCCAATAGGGGAAAAAAAGCCCAGTGAGGGAAGGAAATAAGAAAATAAGTAAGGGTTGAGGTCAAATTAACAATAAATCATTCTACAAACAGTAACGGTGTCAAAACAGATATGTCAAATATATACTATATAAGGAATTATATCAGCTTGGTCAACATAAAAACATTTGCTGCAACTTTGAGCTTTTCAAGTTCTACTGATTCAACTACCCGATTAGGAAGATCATTCCACAATTTGGATAGAGGTGGAATAAAACTTCTAGAATACTGTGCAGTATTGAGCCTGATGATGGGGAAGGCTTGGCTACTAGAATTGACTGCCTACCTATTATTACGAACAGTATGAAATTATCCCGGAAGATCTGAAGGTAATAATGTAATAATACATAATGAAATAATTGAACGACGGTGCCAAAGATTAATATGTATATGAGGAATAAGAAATTTAATTGACTGTAAGTTTCTGTCCAAGAACTATAGATAAGAATCAGCAGCTTAAGACCACATAGGAGAATAATACTCAAAACAAGGTAGAATGAAAGAATTAGAACACTTCTTCAAAATAGATTAATCACCGAAAATATTGAAAAACATTCCCAATAATCCAATTTTTTGATTTTGGGCATTTGAAAAAGACACAGACCTAATATGTTTCTCCAAAGCAAATTTGCTGTGCAGAATCGTACCAAAAATTTGAAAATAGTCGTACGAAGTTAAAGAAACATTATCAATACTGAGATCCGGATGTAGCGGAGCCACTGTCCATGACTTATTCACAATCATACTTTGACTTATGTTAGGATTCAACTTTATACCCCATGCACTAATTCTGGCTAGGTTTCTGTGAAGGATTTCAGCAACACAAGATCTGCATTCAGCTGATGAAATTTATACAAAGAGCGTTGCATCATCTGCATATGCAACAAGCTTTTTTTCTAGGCCAAACCGCATGTCATGTGAATATGATATGAAAACTAATAGGCCACGAACACTAACATGGAACACCAAATATCACATTCCTATTCTCACTATGGTGGTCATCAACAAAAACTCTTTGAGGTCAATTACTTTAAAAAAAAATCCATAAAAATGCTAAGAAACGACCCACCCACACACACCCAACTGTTTGAGATTGAAAACAAGGGCCTCACGATTAACTTGGTCAAAGGCAGCACTAAAATCAAGGCCATTAATACGAACTTAATGACTAGAATCGAGGGGTTTCTGAAGAGTATTTACGAAAACCAAATCGCACACTAAGGAATAGATTATTACCTTCATCAAAATTATTAAGACATTTTGCCAGAACACGTTCAAAAACTTTAGATAATATGGGATATAAGCCTTTCTGAAGGAAGTACTTTTCGTAAATTTATACAAAAAAATCACACAGAAAAAAAACATGCAACCTACACACATACAGTATACAAAAGTTATATATATATATATATATATATATATATATATATATATATATATATATATATATATATATATATATATATATATATATATATATATATATATATATATAATATATATATATATATATATATATATATATATATATATATATATATATATATGTATGTATATATATATATATATATATATATATATATATATATATATATATATATATATATATATATATATATATATATATATAATTTTACCCCAAAAGGATGTACTAGTACGTTTCTAAAAACCCATCCCTTTACCCCCATGGACATACCGGTACGTCCTTGCAAAAAAATGCTAGAAAATTTCTTTTTACATATTTTTGATAATTTTTTGAAAAAAATCAGGCATTTTCCAAAAGAATGAGACCAACCTGACCTCTCTATGACAAAAATTAAGGCTGTTTGAGCAATTTAAAAAAAAAAAAATTAATGCAAAATTTGCTGTGAAAAAAATAAACCCTTGAGGGTTAAGGGTTAGAAATTTCCAAGGAGCCTGGGGGTAAAAGGAGCCTGGGGTTATATATATATATATATATATATATATATATATATATATATATATATATATATATATATATATATATATATATATATATATATATATATATATATATATATATATATATATATATATATATATATATATATATATATATATATATATATATATTTGTCTATATATATATATATACATATATATATATATATATATATATATATATATATATATATATATATATATATATATATATATATATATTTATATATATATATATATATATATATATATATATATATATATATATATATATATATATATATATATATATATTTGTCTATATAATATATATATATATATATATATATATATATATATATATATATATATATATATATATATATATATATTTGTCTATATATATATATATATATATATATATATATATATATATATATATATATATATATATATATATATATATATATATATATATATATATATATATATATATATTTATATTCACAAAAAGTACAAGGAACTAAAGCAACCGTTTCTAGTTCACTGTTGGACGGAATCCTCATACACACCAATTCCTATGTGGGGTTTGTCCTCTTTTCATCACCAAGCAGGCTAGTGCCTATTAGTGATGGTAAGAAATTTTTTTCTGATCGCTCACAGCTAAACAACCTAGATGGGTGGCCTTGACTGCTAGAACATTACTGATCATAGCCATATGTAACCCTTACTCCATGCTCCGGAATCCTTACTCGGATATATATATATATATATATATATATATATATATATATATATATATATATATATATATATATATATATATATATATATATATATATATCCCATTCATATACCAAGGCACTTCCTCCAATTTTGGGGGGTACCCGTCATCAACAAAAAACAAAACAAAAAAGGGGACCTCTACTCTCTACGTTCCTCCAGCCTAACAAGGGACTCAGCCGAGTTCAGCTGGTACTGCTAGGGTGCCACAGCCCAACCTCCCACACTTCTACCACAGATGAAGCTTCATACTGCTGAGTCCCCTACTGCTGCTACCTCCGAAGTCATCTAAGGCACCGGAGAAAGCAGCAGGGCCTACCGGAACTGCGTCACAATTGCTCGCCATTCATTCCTATTTCTAGCAAGCTCTCTTGCCTCTCTCACATCTATCCTGCCATCACCCAGAGCTTTCTTCACACCATCCATCCACCCAAACCTTGGCCTTCCTCTTGTACTTCTCCCATCAACTCTTGCATCCATCACCTTCTTTAGCAGACAGCCACTTTCCATTCTCTCAACATGGCCAAACCACCTCAACACATTCATATCCACTCTAGCTGCTAACTCATTTCTTACACCCGTTCTCACCCTCACCACTTCGTTCCTAACCCTATCTAGTCGAGATACACCATCCATACTCCTCAGACACTTCATCTCAAACACATTCAATTTCTGTCTCTCCATCACTTTCATTCACCACAACTCCGATCCATAAATCACAGTTGGTACAATCACTTTCTCATATAGAACTCTTTTTACATTCATGCCCAACCCTCTATTTTTTACTTCTCCCTTAACTTCCCCCAACACTTTGCAACCTTCATTCACTCTCTGACGTACATCTGCTTCCACTCCACCATTTGCTGCAAAAGCAGACCCCAAGTACTTAAACTGATCCACCTCCTCAAGTAACTGTCCATTCAACATGACATTCAACCTTGCACCACCTTCCCTTCTCGTACATCTCATAACCTTACTCTTACCCACATTAACTCTCAACTTCCCTCTCTCACACACCCTTCCAAATTCTGTCACTAGTCGGTCAAGCTTCTCTTCTGTGTCTGCTACCAGTACAGTATCATCAGCAAACAACAACTGATTTACCTCCCATTCATGATCATTCTCGTCTACCAGTGTTAATCCTCGTCCAAGCACTCGACCATTCACCTCCCTCACCACTCCATCAACATACAAGTTAAACAACCACGGCGACATCACACATCCCTGTCTCAGCCCCACTCTCACCGGAAACCAATCGCTCACTTCATTTCCTATTCTAACACATGCTTTACTTCCCTTGTAGAAACTTTTCACTGCTTGCAACAACCTTCCACCAACTCTATATAACTTCATCACATTCCACATTGTTTCCCTATCAACTCTATTATATGCTTTCTCCAGATCCATAAACGCAACATACAACTCATTACCTTTTCCTTAATATTTTTCGCATATCTGCTAACTGTAAAAATCTGATTCATACAACCCCTACCTCTCCTAAAACCACCCTGTACTTTCAAGATTGCATTTTCTGTTTTATCCTTAATCCTATTAATCAGTACTCTACCATGCACTTTTCCAACTACACTCAACAAAATAATACCTCTTGAATTACAACACTCATGCACATCTCCCTTACCCTTATATAGTAGTACAATACATGCACAGACCCAATCTACTGGTACCATTGACAACACA
>NC_090732.1:77239546-77247046 GCF_036898095.1 Palaemon carinicauda | reverse complement strand
CAAGCTATCTCTCTCCACCTCCACGCCATCCACCCCTCTCCGTTCTTTCCCTTCCCTTCATGCTCTCTTTCTGAGAAGGTAGCTTAAGTTGCAACTTATTTTGTATGATTTTTTTTTATATCAAGCACTCTATCTATCTATCTATCTTATCTAATTATAATATTTATTGTTGTAGATATGGAACAATTCAATCGGTTGTTACCTATCAGATGACTGACTGCTTTATTCACTGGTTTGCTCATCTCTCTCTCTCTCTCTCTCTCTCTCTCTCTCTCTCTCTCTCTCTCTCTCTCTCTCTCTCTCTCTCTCTCTCTCTCTCTCTCTCTCTCTATGGTATTGGTTATGTAAATAATTATTAGATTGACACCTATCTGAAGGGTTTTGGAGTAGCTGAGTGATAAACACTATGACTCATAGGGAAATGACTTTTGTATACGTACCTGCGTTTTCTTGCCTTCTTTTGGCAAACCTTATTTCTACTCAGGGCATTAGCCATTTACTGGTATTACGAGGGAGAGCTTAAAGAAGTGATGGCCTCCTCAGAAGATGTCTGTCCGTATGGTTGCAGAAATGAGTTTGTCACCAAACTCTTCAACTTTTTTAAAAAAGAGAAAGCTGACAACTGCCTTCAGATTAGTTTGCATAGGTGACTTGTTACAGTTACTCTATTAATTACTAATAAATATTGACCCTTTCCACAAGACATTAATCTGAGTTAAAGCCTTGATTATACTGATACATTTATTTTCAAGTGATGGATGTTCAAGATTTTATTTTATATAATACATATCTATATAAAGCCTTTCCTTCATACAGGCCTTACCACCGTGTTGCAGCAGCCTTAAGGATGGAATTGAGTATGGTGCATTCAATTGTTTATCGTAGTACTAAGCCACGTCCCGTCACACCACCAACGCCTCCAGCATAGCCTATCTTTGACAGTTTCTCTGTAGGAGCCATACGTCGACACATCCATACAAAGTTTGTTGCCAAGAAGGCTTTTACTCTCGCATCCCTGGCACAGAACCAGAAGGAAGAAAGCATCATCCCCGAGAGTACCTCAAAGATTAAGCTATGGCACTTACTCCACAAAATGGGAATCGAGTATAAGACAACTCAGCACAAGATGTATGTCAGGAAGGAGTCAATTGACATCATGTGCCAAAGGATACGTTCCCTGCGGGACCTTCAAAGACATAGGGAAGACGGCAGGGAGATAGTGTACCTGGATGAAACGTGGTTCACAACCAGAATGAGCCATAACATGGAATGGGTGGATTCCACGCAGCCTAATACCAGTGCCAATTACAGCCGTCAGGTGCCACCAGGTGAGGGGGAACGTTTCATGGTACTCGCAGGTGGTACAGCCGATGGCTTCATTGACGGTTCCCTCCTCAGTTTCCCTGCTAAAAATACCAGCGGCGACTACCACGGGGAAATGAATGGCGATATATTCCTACGTTGACTAACAACTCAGCTCCTGCCACTCCTGGAGGAGCCTTCGGTATTAGTGATGGACAATGCCCCATACCGCAGTATATCGACAGAAGATAGTCGTTGTCCCACCACAGCTACCAGGAAATCTGACCTCATTGAATGGTTACAGCGCAGAAATATATCCTTCCCGCAACATGCTACAAGACCTGAACTCTTATACATATGCTGTCAAAATAGGCCAGAGCCTAAGTACAAGGTAGATAACACCATTCGAGAATGGGGCCATGAAATCGTCCGCCTGCCGCCCGCACATCCCGAGCTCAATGCAATCGAGCAGGTGTGGGGACACATGAAACGTTACGTGCGCTCCTCACTCCAACGTTTCAATCGAGCCGACCTACATGCCAGATTAGAGGAGGCAAGGATCTCTGTCATTCGCGATGTATGAGCAGGGGCAGTACGTCGATCACGAGCTTTTGAGGATAGTTATCGTTCAACAGATAACATGCATGACAGTATTGATCCTGTCATTATTAATCTTGACAGTGACACTGAAGATGAAGTTGACTTGCTATTAGAAAGCGATGAAGACTAAAAAAAAAAATGAAAATAAAAACACAAAAAAATAAACAACAAAAAATTAAATATGAAGGTTATTTCCTACCCACATTCGAGTCCCGTCATCGGTCGATACCAATATTCAATCAAATTCAATCAGGGGGTAGGGGGGGGGATATACAGTATGTGGCATTAGGTGAAATAAAGATTTTGTTTCTCATTTCCTATGGATACCTATTGTGACGGGTCGAGAGAGGAGTTGTGAAATCAAAGGCAGATTGGAAACGACTGAGTTATATTGTTGTGGAACACTCTCCTTATATACAAAACCTCAAGGCAACAGGACATGACAAGTTCACAAGACAGACAAAATCACAGAGGAAAAACCAGACTTGAATTTTCATGTTCGTTTTAGTGCGAGGGAAGAGCGAAGATACAACCATAATATATACAAAAGGAATTATGTACAATTGTGTGAAACACGGTTGGTACATGGCTCCCCCCCCTAAAAATGACATACTGTACATGTTAAATAGGGCGCCCTGATCTAGAGAGGCGAACTGTAGGCGGGTCATCTGGCAGAAGATAAGCAGGTTTTAGACGATCAATGGAGACCCAGTCTTCTTTGCCCCGAATGTTTAGGAGGAATGCTTTCGGACTGCATCGGATCACAAGGTAAGGTCCCGTGTAAGGGGGCGTTAACTGTGGCTTGCTGGTGTCGTTGCGCAGGAAGACGTGCGTTGCAGAGTGCAAGTCCGTTAGTATGTGATGCTTCGCTGGGGGCTTGTAAGTCTGGCGGCACGGAGTAAATTTTCCCACGACGTGACGTATGCGCTGGAGATCGTCGGAGGAGGTTGTAGAAGGAAAAAACTCGGCAGGGACGACCAACGGGTCGCCATACATCATTTCGGCTGCCGAGACGTCGAGGGCGTCTTTAGGAGTGGTCCTTAGTCCAAGGAGGACCCAGGGAAGCTGAGTAAACCAGTTGCAATCCTTGCAGCGGGACATCAAAGCTGTTTTGAGGGTGCGATGAAAACGTTCAACCATTCCATTGGCAGCGGGGTTGTAGGCCGATGTGTGATGTAGGGTGATGCCCAGGAGATTCGCTAATGACGTCCATAATTGAGAGGTGAAAGTGGTTCCCCTGTCAGAAGTAATATGCTCAGGGATACCGAATCTTGAAATCCATCCAGAGAGTAAGGCAGATGTACATGAGGCGGACGTTGCAGTTTCCATGGGAATGGCTTCAGGCCAACGAGTGGAGCGGTCGATGACGGTAAACAGGTAACGATGTCCTTGTGATGTGGGTTGGGGGCCTACATCGTCGACGTGAATGTGTGCGAAACGACGCTGAGGTTGAGGAAAGGTGCCCACTCCTGAATCCGTGTTTCGATGTACTTTGGAAGTTTGGCAAGAAGTACAGGCACGGACCCAATCCTTAGCATCCTTAGAAATGCCGTGCCAAATGAACTTTACCTTCAGCAGCTGTGCAGTAGAACGGCACGAGGGATGTGAAAGGCCGTGGATGAAATCAAACACCTGTCGGCGCATGGGAGCAGGAATCCAAGGTCGCGGTCTACCAGTACTGACGTCACAGAGGAGGGTGGTGTTGGAGTTTTCGAGGGGAAAATCCTCCCAACGGAGGGACGTGCAGGATGTCCTACAAGCTTGATACTCTGGATCCTGTCGTTGGGCTTCAGCCAGGGCGTTGTAATCCAATCCCAGTTGAACGGCAGCCAACGTGTTTCTTGACAGGGCATCGGCAACGGGATTCATTTTCCCAGGGACGTATTGGAAGGTGCAATTGTATTCAGCCACGGCGGAGAGATGTCGGCGTTGACGGGCGGACCAGGCGTCAGACTGTCGAGTGAAGGCGTGCACCAGAGGCATGTGGTCTGTGCGAATGACGAAGGGCGTACCTTCTAAGAAATGGCGAAAGTGACGGACAGCCAGGTGCACCGCCAGCAATTCTCGATCGAAGGTAGAATAACCCGATTCTGCATTGGACAGTTTTCTGCTGAAGAAGGCCAATGGGAGGGGCGAGCCTTTGACCACCTGCTCGAGTACTGCACCAATAGCGACGTCGCTGGCATCGGTGGAGAGAAGGAGAGGGGCGTGTGGGATAGGAAAAGTGAGAGCCGCAGCAGTTGATAGGGCCTTCTTTGCATTGCAGAAGGCTGCTTCTTGAAGGGGACCCCACTTCAAGTCCTTTGGCTTGCCCTTGAGGGAGGCGTAGAGGGGAGCAAGAGTGGCGGCAATGGCTGGCAGAAAGCGGTGATAATAGTTGATCATGCCCAAGAATTCCTGAAGAGCTTTGACGGTCGAGGGCGTGGGGAAATTCTGAACGGATGCTACCTTCTCTGGGAGGGGATGGACTCCTTCAGGAGTGATACGGTGCCCTAAGAACGACACTTCGTTGGCGCCAAAGGTACACTTGTCGTACCGGACTACAAGGCCGTTTTGTTGCAGGCGGTCGAGCACGATGCGCAGGTGACGGAGGTGTTCCTCTTTTGAGGAGGAGAACACAAGTATGTCGCCCACATAACATACACAGAAAAGGAGGTCCCCTAAGATGCCATCCATGAGACGTTGAAACGTTGCCCCAGCATTACGAAGGCCAAAACAGGAGTAATTGAAGGTGTATGTGCCAAACGGAGTGGTGATGGCGGTCTTGGGGATGTCTTCTGGGTTCATAGGCACCTGATAATACCCCTTCAGGAGGTCGAGCGTAGAGAATACCTTTGCTTTGTGCAGGTAGGAGGTTACATCGGCAATGTTTGGGAGGGGGTAGTGATCCGGTTCTGTTTGCATGTTCAGGCGCCTGTAATCCCCGCACGGACGGAGGGAGCCGTCTTTCTTCAGAACGATGTGTAAGGGTGACGACCATGGGCTGGAGGCCTTTTGGCAAAGGCCCATTTTCTCCATTTCGGCGAACGTCTGTTTGGCGGCTGCCAATCGTTCCGGTGCCAGACGTCTGAATTTTGCGAAGACTGGGGGTCCCGTCGTCTTGATATGGTGATAAATACCGTGCTTAGCAGGAACCGTGGGCGTTTGGCGAAGTTCTGGACGGAAAACTTCCGGGTACGATGTGAGGAGGTGGGCGTAGGCATCCGTGGGTGCGCTGATGTGGAGAGCGAGGTTAGAGGGGGCGGGTTGAAGAGGTGTCGACAAGTACGAGTCCGCGTTGACCAATCGTCGGTGGGCGACATCGACCAGAAGGTGGAAATGAGAGAGGAAATCCGCACCGAGGATTGGCATTGTGACGTCAGCAACGAGAAACTTCCAATTGAATTTACCGTGTCCGAACGATAATGTGAGGCTCTCGTAACCGTAGGTGGGTATCGCAGATCCGTTGGCAGCTACCAAGCGGACGTCGGCAGATGTAGACAGACTACGTTGTGCCTTGAAGAGTTTCCTTGGCAAAAGAGAACGACAAGCACCCGTGTCTACCAAAAATCGCACGCCCGTTCCTGCATCCTGTAAAAAGAAAAGATTAGAAACATGGGAGGCCACCGCCACAAGCGATGGCCTACTTACACGTTTTTTGGCCACTGACAATCTTTGGCACATTTCTTCGCGGTTGCCCCGAATCTGAAGTGGTAGTAGCAAAACTACGGTGGATGGGAAGTAGTAAGTGGCTGTAGAAGTCGTTCGTTGGGGCGCGAGCGATTGGTGGGTGGTGGGCGGCTTTGTCGCCGCTTCGGCACGTCACGGGGTAGGCGTGTATGTCCTACGGCATTCATGTCAGCTTCGGTGTACGTTGAATAGGCATCCTCGTCGTCAGGGGTGGAGGCGTTGATGGAGGTCTTGAAGTGGCTGTCCATAAGGGCGTCGGCTTTGGTCATCAAGTCCTTTATGGGTAAACTATCGACATCGGGTATGGCAGCGCGCACAGGTTCAGGTAAACGGCGTATCCAAAGGGCACGGAGTAGGTTCATCTCACGAGGAGAGCCGTCTGCGGCAGGTTGAAGGCGAGCGATACTGGTCATTTCCCTGAGGGCAAGCGAAGCCCTTTGGTCCCCCAACGGTTGTTGCGAGAGCTGAAAAAGCTTTGCTATACGGGCGGCTGGCGACGGCGAGTACTGTTGCAGAAGGTATGATTTGACGTCGTCATACGCTATAGGGGTGTCTCCTTGTTCACGAAGCCAGTCGGATATTTCTGGGAAGGTGTCCTCGGGTATCGCCGCGAGAACATAATCTGCTTTGGTGGTTGAGCGAGTCACGCCCCTGATACGAAACTGGACTTCTGCGCGCTGAAACCAAGCAAACGCCTCTCCGCTGGCAAACGATGAAAGTTTGAATGGAGAGGCCGTAGCGCCAACTGCCGTAGAGTCCGTCATAGTACCAACGATGGAGGGGCGAGGGGGTGGGGGTGGAAGGCGGTGGAAGCGAGTCGACTTCCGGGGTCACCAATGTGACGGGCCGAGAGAGGAGTTGTGAAATCAAAGGCAGATTGGAAACGACTGAGTTATATTGTTGTGGAACACTCTCCTTATATACAAAACCTCAAGGCAACAGGACATGACAAGTTCACAAGACAGACAAAATCACAGAGGAAAAACCAGACTTGAATTTTCATGTTCGTTTTAGTGCGAGGGAAGAGCGAAGATACAACCATAATATATACAAAAGGAATTATGTACAATTGTGTGAAACACGGTTGGTACACTATCATCTATGCTCATACCCAATACCGAAATATGCAATGATATAATTGTGTACTATTACATATTGTTCAAACTCAAAGACAATATATATATATATATATATATATATATATATATATATATATATATATATATATATATATACATATATATATATATATATATATATATATTGCTATTTAGCAAATACTTTAAACTTCAGAAGCATGGGGCAAAATGAAAAATTGGTTAAGCCTCTGTACAACTCCCCACATTAGTAGAAACTGACAGGCAGAGAGAGGGAGAGAGCAAATCAGTGTATAAATTTATACAACAGTGTCAATTATTATTAGATTGATAAAAATAAAAATCGTAAAAAAATATGTTTAAATCAAAGCAACATTCAGAGAGAGAGAAAGAGAGAAGGAAAGACGTAGGGCAGGTGAGGGAAGAAATCAGAGGAGAATAAGAAAATGGGGGTTGGAGGTGAAGGGTGTTGTAGGCAGGCGGAGCTCTTCCAACCTGGTGTTCGTTTTCTTGCTTGGCTAATGAGTTTTGCCTCTTGGTATAGGTACAGAAGTCTTTATTATTTACAATAAATGATTCATGATACTCCTATAAATTTCCTTACTGGGTGTAATACACTATAGTAAAATATCTTACTGATACGAGTGTTCGTTACAGAATAATTGCAAAAAATCGCACTGGCACTGTCTGTGAAACCCATAGTAGAGACAAGTTACAGCCAAGAAATACACCTAGATCTCGAACTTTACTAGATATCGGCGCAGAGTCATTGTTTATGTTCATTTGAATAACGCCTAAGTTTTTCACGGTGTTATTCTTGCCCACCACCATG
>NC_090732.1:77232046-77234546 GCF_036898095.1 Palaemon carinicauda | reverse complement strand
AATTTCCTATATTTTCAGCTAAGATGTCTATCAGATATGTTGGCAGATGTACCCGGTTGAACTTACTAATTAAGGATTTACTCACCATAAACGTACCATGTTTATGTCAGACCTACAAGCTATATACGTCTGTCCTACATGCTACCGTAAGCATGCCGTCAAATCCACCAAATATATTTATTTGTTCATGTACGGACTTGCACCCTCACCAGGATTTGCATCCAATCGGATAATTGGAGGTTACGTGCCCTACCCCAAAAAACGTGGTTCCTCACGTCAGACGTACCAACACCCCCTGTTTCACATCGTAAGCCCTAAAGTGTTACGTGTTTGGTAGCTAACTACCGTTAAATCTTTTTTTTTTTTTCGGGAGTAAACTGTAGAAAGATACGGGAATGTGTGATCCTAGCATACGGCTCCCCAAACATCAGAACCGACCCATCCAACTAATAAGGAAAGGAAAGTAGCAGACACTACAAGAAACTATCCAGACTGAGCGGGAATCAAACCTCAATATGGTAGATCGTGCTACAAGGATAGTCTCGAAATCTGGGAAATGTTTTGGAACATTTCATGCAAGAATGGTTCATCTTTCATTCAAAAGCTAATAACTCGATACAGAAATGATTACGGCAGATGTTTTCTAGTCACCGAAGCCAAACCTCACAAGAATTAATCATATTTGAGAGAGAGAGAGAGAGAGAGAGAGAGAGAGAGAGAGAGAGAGAGAGAGAGAGAGAGAGAGACTGAAAACAGTACCACATCACGAGGATAAAAATACTTATGATTGATTCAGATATCATCTACTTACAAATACAACCAATTACTTGAGATATCTATCTATCTATCTATCTATATATATATATATATATATATATATATATATATATATATATATATATATATATATATATATATATATATATATATATATATATATATATATATATATATATATATATATATATATATATATATATATATTATTTCGTGACTTGAGTCAAAGATCGTTTCAACTTGTCATATATATCCCAACGGTCTCTTGTATAGTAGCTCTCCTTTATGTCCATGAAATTTAAAAAAAAAAATACTTTTATACGGAATTTCACAGAAGAACAGTTCCAACAGAAAGTGGGGTCACTTGAGATCTGATTAAGCTGTCACCAATTTTTTTATTTTTAAAGTTCTGCCTTTAGACTTCATTCTTTATAGGTCGGTGTTTCATTTAATCTTTTAAGGAAGATATAACAAATAAATAAATTCTTTAAGCAGACACATACTGCCTGATTATTTGTGCGTGTTACCGTTCAAGTGTGTATTAGAAAGTTTGTGGAACCATGAAAATTCATTTGTGATAAAAGAAGAAAATCAATTGAAGTTTTTTTTGCATGATATGATCGAGTCGATAATTATTACAATAAGTAATTTAAAAGTGCCATTGAAGCCATGTTGACACCCACGCACTTTTTTGTTGAGAAGTGTGGCAACGTGGGGTCGTGCATCATCGCTAAACACCTTGCGGCAGCTCAGGGCAATCCGTGACAAGTCCTTGCAAGAAAATTGTAATATGTCACGAAGTCTCCAAGTTTTCAGAACAAGTTTAAAATTTGTTGTAGCTTTGTGCAAGATAGATGACTTTGCACAACCTCGTTATATGGGTTTGGCGACATAGCCCATGATTGTACCATTCCCTGCCACCTCGCCCCAGCCATGAAACCTTGCGACAATATGCGAGGTGGTGTTACACCCTACTACAAGCTGCTGCGCATAGACAACGATGCCGGGAAAGCTGGTTGTGAATTAATTATAAGGGATGGTAGGGATGTTTCCATCCATATTCAGGCCATTCATGTACTCATATGAACTCAATCAATAAGCAAGGATATACTGTCTGTTATTCTGGGACTCGGTCTTACCTTTATTCTTTTATTTATAAATTATATCTTATGTAGATTAGAATATATATATATAAGTATGTGTACGTATGTAAATACACACACACATACTGTATATATATATATATATATATATATATATATATATATATATATATATATATATATATATATATATATATATATATATATATATATATATATATATGTATATATATATATATATATATATATATATATATATATATATATATATATATATATATATATACACAAACACACACACACGCATATATATATATATATATATATATATATATATATATATATATATATATATATTTATATATATATATATATATATATATATAAAAAATTATATATATATGCATATAAGCATATGTATATATACTAAGTATATATATATATATATATATATATATATATATATATATATATATATATATATATATATATATATATATATATATATATATATATATATATATATATATATATATATATATATACATAAAAAAATTATATATATATGCATATAAGCATATGTATATATACTAAGTATATATATATATATATATATATTT
>NC_090732.1:77198690-77211190 GCF_036898095.1 Palaemon carinicauda | reverse complement strand
GACTGTGTGCGGTGGGATTGTGTGTAAATATTTTTCCGTTATCATTTCTGGTTTGAGACTAGCATAGTCTCTGGGTCACGTGGGCCACGTGCCAGACCCTATTTTGATTTTTGATTGTTGCAGACCATGTGTCTAACCCATCATTTTCATTATTTGAATTGCATTTCTTTTGATACCATTTTTTGTGTTGTTAAGATGACGGTTTTCTTTTAATGTAAATTTGTGAATAAATCAATATTAGGTTAATTAAACCTCTTTAGTATTTTTTGCTCCCTCATTTATTTAATGTTTAAACTGGGAATATTTAAAGAGTAAAACCTAAGTAAGTCTATAGGTGGTAACAGCGAGGTACTTTGCATTAATATATTTGCTTCGAAGGTAAAGATCCTTATCTTTAAACTTTTAAACTACTTTACATCACTGCTCCCATTTTGGATTTTGTCTTCATTACATTAACGTAAAATACCTGTCCAGCATCTCATTGGGATAGCTGGGACGGAGCCGGAACAGAGCCTGAGAATGAGATGACTATAGACCTGACAAAGCTAGAGTAGGCCATAAATTATTGTTAATCCTACGTGTGGAGTTCTCCGGCCTCTGAACAGTAAAATTTCCCCCTTTTGTAATTAAGAGTGATGGTTAGCAAATTGTGACAGTAAAGTATTAGCAGGGTGTTTGTGCCCCGAGAGTAAGTGCTCCTATCCTCCCCTGTTGAACTTTATGTAACTGTTATAAGGAGACTTTCCCGGAGTAAGTTCCCACTCAGAACACACCATAAAAAATTCTCCACATATATATATATATATATATATATATATATATATATATATATATATATATATATATATATATATATATATATATATATATATATATATATATATATATATATATATATATATATATATATATATATATATATTATTTTGTTTGTATAATATAGGAAAAATGAGATAATAAAATGTTTTTTGTTTATTTAATATAAATTATTTCTATTTGAAATTCATGCAAAACACCAGATTCTTTGATATAAATAATTAAAGGAAAAAAACATTTAAATGAATGTTTGGATATCCCAAATCTCTCTCTTGAATTATTGGTTAAGTATCATAAATAAGATAAGCAATGACTTCACATAAATAATATAATCATAACCCAATTCATAAATTTAGTATAGGAAATGTGAGATAACATATACCTACATAAATATAAAAGAAACATTTATGATTATGTTTCAATAAAAGCTTGAAAATATTTAGTTTGAATACCTTCAAGATGGAATACAGATTCACATTTAATACAATGATTATACATTAATCTAGATTTCTTATCCTTTTTCATAATTGTATTTAAGGTCTTGCAATTTTTACATCTTATAAATTTGTTTATATAGCACCTTAATATATTTTTCTTGTGATTTAATATATACTTCCCATGTAGGACCAATTCATTGTTAGAGTTTATATTTGTATTAATAAAACCAAGTTCAGATGAAATATATTGTAAAACATTACTTTTTTCTCTATTCAATTATAACAGGTTTCTAAAAAATTTATGTACAATGTTTTTTTCCCGAATAAAACATCAAAGGTTCTTTCATTTCAAACTTTTCATTTGTTTCATTTTTTCGTTTATGGGTAGTTTGTTTAATACAAAACTCAACATACCTTCATAACTATAATCTTTATTGTAATAGTTATTTATTTCATATTCATTGCCTTTTTATTACATTGATATTTAAAATTATTTTTTCTTTATTTTTCTTTGTCTTTTTTTTTTTTTTTTTTTTTTGTATCTTAAAAAATTATTTGCATCCTCCATAATTCCAAATGAATAAGAAAAATACGAGTAATTCTTTCCTATACCACTATCTCAATCTAATACATAAAAAGTCAGAACCTAATAAAGAAAATTGAACGTTATTGGAAAAAGAGGACAATATTGAGGATGATTTATCCGAAGATTTTTTTTTTCAAACGGATTTATCGGGTTTTATAGAAGGATCACCTTTAGCGCCCGTTCTTTTTGTAATTGACTTTGATAATACTCTAGCTGTGTATGTTGATATGTATATTTTGGAGAATAATTGTACTAGGTAGTACTTCTACTCGCCCATTTATGTTAGAGTTTTTAAATTCTATTAAATCTGTTAATACAAATAATGTGATTATCATGTGGACAGC
Source organism: Palaemon carinicauda (assembly GCF_036898095.1). Classification (NCBI taxonomy): domain Eukaryota; kingdom Metazoa; phylum Arthropoda; class Malacostraca; order Decapoda; family Palaemonidae; genus Palaemon; species Palaemon carinicauda. The sequence goes on along the minus strand of NC_090732.1, from coordinate 77,209,007 downwards.
AGGAACAGATTTATACATTAAGCAAAATCTTATACTATTGGATATTGCACATTATTTTTACCATGTTTTATCTAGAAAACATTGTCAAGAATCTACTTTGAAATATAAAGGTAAATGTAAATCACACACCTATCTTGCATCTTTATTTCTACAGTATAAACGCATGCGGTCTATTTTAACAGATAATTATGCACATAGAAATGGATCGTCTACTGGTTATACAGAAATATTATCAGTTAAACCATTTGGACTTTTAGATATTATAAAAATGTATGGAGCTTATCATATAAATCCTTTACATATAAATTATATTGAGAGTTTCATCATTTCTAAAGGGAAAGAAGGTACTAATTTTTTTAAAAACAATTCATATGGAAATAAAAATGACAAAAAAAGTTTTTTTGGTGATATAACTTTATTGAATGTTATATTATTTTTACAGAAACGTTTTTTTTTTATTTATATTTAAAAAGGGTAAATGATTTTAAAGAAAAACAATTATAAAAAAAAAATATGAAAATCATCACTATTGTTATTTAATGACAGCAGATTCACATAAAAGAAAATAGTTTTAGTTCCAATACAAAGAAAATGGGCCACATCCAATGGGTGCCGTCTCTGCTTATATTTTGAATTTCAAATAACTGCATTTCACATTAAAAAATTTTAACAATAATAAATGCTATGTATATAAATAAGAAAAATAGTAAGGATATATCTCGTATGGTCAAATATCTTTTTCTTTATCTTATCAACGTCTTTGTGTTATAAATATAAATATAAACGATTATTTTGAAAAATCAACAAGAGATGTTGTTATTGCCTAAAATTCTGGAGAAGCCAATACTATAATTTAATCGTGTTGAAAAAACTCGATCTTGTAATGGAGACCAGACCTGCGAAAGTATTGATATTTCATTATTGGAATTGATAGGTGGCATGTAATTTTTCTCATAGTTATTATTTCCGAGAGAAGAGTAATGGATATATATGATAAATCGTGTTGAAAAAAATTTAAATTCTTTAAAAAAATTGATACTATAAATTTAGATAAAAATAAAAGATTATATTTAGTAATTTATAACAATGGTTTATAATTAATATCTAATTACTGAATGATAAAATAACCAAAGTTTTCCATACAATTTATAATAATGACAAGTAAACACTTTACTTCGTGTCCAAATTGTCTTTATCATAATGATATTGATATATGGGGTAAATCAGATGTAAATATATTTTAGGGCTCGGCCATGTCGTCCTGATGGAAGGTTCCTTTAGGTAGCTTTCTAAGGGATATTTGCTACAGTGATTCTCCCGGAGAAATAAACCGAAGGTCTCAAGGATTCTAACTCCTGGCGCCAGTATCCAGTTAAGGATATTGCAAGGGATCAGGGACGTATTTTTTTTATACGACACGTGGCAATCTTCACCCCGAATAGATTTAACTCTTTGATGTAAGGGGGAAGAGTGGCATAAGAAAGAGGGTGCCGTTCTAGGTACCCGGTGGACCTCCTCTCCATACAACTACCGGCCGCCATTCCTTTACTTGTAGCATTATAAGCTAGGTGTTCTCCCAATGTTTTCCCGGTATTGTTGCAAGTTATCGGAATATTGATCATGCAATCTCCAGCATCTTCATTCACTGGAATGTTGAGTATTAATTTTTTCCTGTGTATAATTTTAAGATCCCTTCTCACAGTTAAATTCCAATAATTTAAGTGTGTTGGGTTGAGCATTGCCACGACCGCTGTCGCCGATTATAATTGCATTTTATTTAGTTAGTAGGGCGACATTTCCCAGTATTTAGCTATAATATTAGCTAGTTAGGCAAATTATACAAGTAAAGATTGTGCATACAAATAGATTATTATTCCTCTTCCGATTATGTAACTTTACTTTTTGTATACGGCGGGAGCCCCGGCGGTAATAACCTTGGCCGTGGTTCCTACCAGAGCTAGGCTAGCCTCGCTTATATATACGTTAGTAAAAAAATTCCCCAATGTTTAGCCTCACCCTATCGTTCCTTATTAATTCGGATGAGGAGTTACATCCTCTAGAATTTAAGGATAAGGTTTGATATACATTCTCTTTTAGAGAAAAGAGGCTAAACCCTTCCTCCCTCCCCGAGTGCTGCCGCCATTACAGGTGGCAACCACTGTCTTTCTTTATTGCCGTCGAGTAGAACTCCGGCTTTGGGTTAGATAGTAATCAACTCAGGATGCCCTTATCTTGCCGCCAACGATGTCGCCAGCAAAGGAATCATGTTTCCTTTGCCGCCGATGACATCGTCAGCACAGGAAGCCATGCTTCCCCAGTCCACTGTCGAAGGTAGGCGGCATACCTGACGCCACCTCTCTTCCCAGTGAACTACAAGAAACTTTCCCTTCCCCCTTCTGTCCTTTAATGTTGGCATAGACGTCACAACATTCTTTCACCGGTATTCTGACAGTCATCCCGGCTTGCCAGGTTGTCTGCGTTGCTGGCCGGTACCCTACCGGCGGCAGTTAGTTCAGCCGCCTCAGCTACCTTCCCCCTTATGTCCTTCCTTCACCGGAAGTGAATGTCACGGGGGGGAAGATTGAGCCGGCCCTGACCGCTGCCGGTGGGAAACCCAACATACTTTTAAGAAGTCTTCAGGCCTCCCTTGGTCTGCCATCCACAATTATTGCCGCCAGCTATACAGCTGGCGGCAGGCCTTTTATGGATGGATGGAAGCTAGAATCAGATGGATTATTATCCCTTCCGTGAGAACTCTCAGTCTGGCAAGGAGATAGTAGGCAGCCTGGCAGTCCTCCTATACTTCCAATTGTTGTGCTAAACCATAATAAGAGGAAACTCTCCTCCCTTAATACATTCTCTCTCTCTATCAGTTAGTGCCGCCAGGTAGCAACCTAACCCCGGTAATGCAGCGGCTGAACTACAGTATACAGAAAATACAATAGTAAATTCATTTTCTAGCATACTCTGCGTTTCCTATCACAGTCTATTGTTGGGACCACGATATCATGTTGAGGTTGAGTAATCCCTCAACATCCAGATGATTCCTTTGATCATCGGGACCCTGATAAATCAACGTTTAATAATAATATACAACAAGTGGATAAAGTTAGTATAAACACTTACTAACCCTAACTCTAGTTCCTAGAATTTCTTCCACTCTGTATTCTCCCTACCAGGGAATCCAAATATTATTATTGACGGAGGTCTCAGCAATTGCCTGGGAGAGGAAACACAGATATGTCTTTCCTATTTCCTTTCCAGCTTACTATCCTAAGCTATCATAAACGATAGTAATTACTATTGTTGATAAAAATTTCATGCTTTCATATCACAGATATAAAAAATTATATACTTATTGAGCCCGTTTTCCTTTACAGGAGCCAATGGAGAAGTGTGCAGCCTTAGCCTGCAACCACAAAGGCAAAAACTTTTGTGGCCACACGAAGTGCAGGACTCATACCCCCTGCAGCATCGGGTCGGGAGTCCTCAAGTATTGGGACCCGAAGGGTTGCCCCACCTGTTCGACCCTGCTGGCCAACGGCTTCGGAGAAGCTCCCTCAGTCAACATAGAGACTAGAGATACAGTGAGGGAGACCCTTCGCAAATGGATAAGTAGATTCTTAAAGAATTTTCAGGGACCGTACTTACCCGACGACTCCCTAAGGTGCCTACTGTTCCCCAAGGCTCTACCAAATGCAGTGGTTCCCCAGGAACAGGTCTAGTCTTCCCTCATACAACTGAAGATTGATGCAGACAGACAAGGCACTGGAAGGCACGGACATGCACCAAGAAAGGACGTCAGAAGTGTCCATTGACATTGAGAAGGCCCTACTACAAGTAGGCCCCGAAGAAGACGTGGAACATCCACAAGCGGAGGAAGAAGGATCCGTTTCAACCGAAGACCCTCAGTTCGCCAGGACGGCATACCAACTTATGCCGTCAACATCTTCAATCCCAACTCCACAACCCCTGGCACATGCCGTCAAGAACGAAGAGATCCTCACTTCGATTCAACGGATGATGGAGTTGTTCCAAAAGGTACAAGAGACGATGAAAGAATCACCCAGACTGCAACAGATACTATTGCAAGAGAGGACGGACCAACCCCGGACCTACCAAGAGCTCTACTAAGAAGCTCCTTAAGGTGCTGAATCTCTCTCACTGCTCCGAAACAAACCCCTGGAGGTATGCGGAGCATATGCCCATGATGAATGGGAAACTATTCGTCTCGGAGAAGTTGGGGACCAGACTTATTGAAGATCTTGAGTTCTGGCCTAACTTTTCAGCTTACCCAGAATGTTACGTGAGACTGCGGGATGAACAAGCAACCTGTGAGGAACCGGTACCCAAAGAGATCATTGTCTTCGAGCATGACAAGGCGCAAGCCATCCTCCTGAAAACATTGAAAGGAGCCTGATACACCAACTCCAAAGTCTCAACACTGAGCAAGATTCATCCCACCTTTTTTGCTCCTTCCTTCATCTCTTTCCCCTTTTCAGAGAAAGCACTAGACTTCGCTGTCAAGGCAGTCGACGAGGCCAAACCTTGCCCAACCCTAGAGGAATGAAAACCATTCTCTCTCGCACTACCTGCCTGCGAGGAGAAGTGGAAGGATGTCCACCTAACCCTCTCCGTCTCTAAGTTGAATCCAGAGAGAGCAGGCCAGAAGTTCAATGAGAACCTTCCGAAGTTGCCAGACCATCTTCTGAGGAGGGAACAGGAGACGAAGGAGAGACTTGCGGCCTCCCTTTCTCATCAGGTCTGCCTGGAAATGAGTGCAGGTTTACAGAACGCCCCAGAAATGTTCATTTTCCTGGCTAAGTCTCACATGAGTACCCTTGTGAAAAACTTATATGCTTTCCTCAGAGCGGGGAGAGCCTGCAGAGAGTCCGTTTTGGCCTCAGCAACCATAAGACATGAACCAAGGAAACTGATTACCTCGAACATCTGGGGTAAAGACCTTTTCCCACAGGAACTAGTCCAAGAGATCATAGCCAGAGCAACCACGGAGAAGTGGAACCTTCTCCAAAAGTGGGGCATGAGCTCAAAGAGGAAATCTTCCTCAGACGGAGGTCCCCAGGCTAAGAATAAAAAGGCAAGGAGACCACGCAGACCTGCACAACTTTCTGCCATGACTATGACCACGACGCTTCAGACCACTTTCCAGATGGTCCCTCAACAACTGGTAACTCAAGTTGCAAATGTTTAACCCCAACATTGAGAGGCAGTCGATTTCCTTTCGCCTTAGTCAAAAAGGAAATGGCCCTAATAGAAGTTCGCCCGGAGGTGACTCCTCACGGGGATGAGGAGGACGTGGTCACGAAAACAAATCCACAGGACCCCCTATCCAAAGAGGGGTTCCAGGTAGGAGGCAGACTGCATCACTGTCGGGGTGGCGGGACCTTCGATCCCTGGGCCCACAGCCTATTAACGGATGGACTCAGGGTGGAAATGGAACAGAACTTCACCCCGTTTTCCAAAATTCTTCCAACACTCCACCACCTCGTGAGAAGAATATACCTCAGAACTCTTGAACAAGAAGGTAAGAAGGAAAGCAAAGTCCATCAAATTCCAGGGAAGGCTATTTTGTGTTCCCAAGAAAGACTCAGACAAACTCAGAGTCATTCTAGACTTGTCTCCACTCAACAAGTTCATCGAGAACAACAAGTTCCAGATGCTTACTTGGCAACACATAAGGACCCTTCTACCAAAAGGAGCAAACATAGCCTCAATAGACCCAACAGATGCTCACTGGCATCTTCTATTGACCTGCCCTTTCTTCTCTTACCTAGGATTCATGCTACAGAAGAAGTGATTCTTCAGAGCAATGCCCTTCGGACTGAATACAGCCCCAAGGATATTCACGAAGCCGGCAGACACAATCGTCCAGCAGCTAAACTCCGAAGGAGTTCAATTACTAGCATATCTAGATGATTGACTGGTATGGGCAGCATCCAAGACTACTTGTTTGCAGGCAGCCAACAAGGTGATCCACTTTATGGAACACCTAGGCTTCATCATCAATCACGAGAAGTCTCTCCTTCCTCCAGCTCAGAAGTTCCAATGGCTAGGAATCCAATGGTACTTAAAGTCCCACCACCTCTCCATTCCATCCAAGAAGAGGAGAGAGATAGAGGGATCTGTCAAGAGACTAATCCGTCACAAGAGGATTTCAGAACGCCAAGAGGATAGAGTATTGCACTCTCTCCAGTTTGCGGCAGTGACAAACCCGGTGCTAAAAGCACGCCTGAAAGATGCGTCAAGGGTCTGGAGAAGATATGCATCAAACGCTCGAAGAGATCAACCAAGGTTGACCCCGACCCTATTGCGCACGCAGTTAAGGCCATGGTCAACAGCCAAGAGCCTAGCACGAACCATTCCCCTGCAACCACCACAAGCATCAGTGGAGGTACACCAGGACTCCTCCTCGAAAGGATAGGGTGGCCATTATCACGAGAGAAAACTGCAAAGGAATTGGTCACACCAGCTCCAAACCTTTCATATCAACGTTTTGAAAGCTCTGGCAATTTTCCTGACGTTGAAGAGACTATCCCCTCGCAGAACAATCCACATCAGATTGACCACGAACAACGAAGGGATAGTAAAATGTCTAAATCGACAAGGTGGCCATTCTCACAAGAGAAAAGTGTAAAGGAATTGGTCGCATATGTTCAAAACCTTTCATTTCAACGTTTTGGAAGCTCTGGCAGTTGCCTGACGTTGAAGAGACTATCCCCTCGTAGATCAATCCACATCAGATTGGCCCTGAACAACAAAGGGATAACAAAATGTCTAAATCGACAAGGCTCGAGATCATCTCACATAGGACATGTGATATTAGCCACCTTCCACCTGTCAAGGAAGAAGGGATGGCACCTATCAGCAGTTCACCTACAAGGGGTCCGCAATGTGACGGCGGATGCACTATACAGGCGAAAGCCCATAGAGACAGAATGGTCCCTAGACGCAGACCCATTCTCCTTCACCTTGGAAAAAGTCCCGGAACTGCAGACCAACCTCTTCACAACGAGCGACAACAAGAAACTACCTCGTTATGTAGCCCCTTAGACGGACACCATGTCCCTCAACCGGAACAGATGGAATCACATTTATATGTTTCCACCAACCATCCTTCTGCTAAGAGTCCTCGACATGCTAAGATCCTTCAGAAGGACAGCAACAGTAGTGGCCCCCAGGTGGCCCAAAAACAATTGGTTCCCTCTAGTTCTAAAACTGAAACTGAGGCTGTTCCCTCTGTCGGACCCAGCATTATCCCAACTGGTCCAGAAGTCGACTGCCTACGCTTCATCCTTGAAAACCAACAACCTACATCTCACGATTTTCTCAACCTAGCGGCGAACAAAAGGTTTAGAATCTCTAAGGAAAAGTTGACTTCATCGAAGAGTATAAGTCAAGTTCGACTAGGAGACAATATGAATCGTCATGGAAGAAATGGGTGTCCTTTGTGAAATCAAAGAGAACCGACAGAAATATCGATAAATTTCATATTCCTACACGAACAAGGCCTGGCTTCCACTACGATTATTTTGTGTATGTCAGCCCTGGCTAGACCACTTCTGTACGCCTTTGAAGTGGACCTCTCTAGTGAAATCCCAAAAGCATGCACTAGACTCAAGCCAGCAACCCCACCAAAGCCCATCAAGTGGTCTTAGGACAAAGTCTTGCACTATGCTTCGAACCTAAACAATGAGAATTGTACTCTAAAGGATCTAACACAGAAAGTAATTTTTCTGTTTGCCATAGCCTCAGGGGCTAGAGTTAGTGAAATAGTGGCCTTATCAAGAAACGAAGGCCATATTCAGTCCCTAGACACAGGAGATCTGAACCTCTTTCCTGATCCTGCCTTTCTTACCAAGAATGAGCTACCCACCGAGAGATGGGGTCCTTGGAGAATCTGCCCATTGAAGGAAGATGCCTCTCTGTGCCCAGTAGAGTGTCTTAAGGTCTATCTTCGAAGAATTTCAGACTTCAAGGGAGGACAGCTCTTCAGAGGTGAAACTTTAGGATCAAACCTATCCCTAAGACAACTGAGAGCAAAGCTCACCTACTTTATTTGCAGAGCGGATCCTGACAGTACACCCGCAGGTCACAATCCAAGGAAAGTTGCTTCTTTGTTGAATTTCTTTCAACACATGGACTTTGGAAGACTCCGGTCATACACTGGGTGGAGATCATCCAGGGTCTTTTACAAACACTATGAGCAGCAAGTACATGTAATAAAACATTTTGTGGTGGAGGCGGGTAGTGTTATAAAAACCGTCGTCTAGCGCTATGATGAACAGTGAACTGCTTTGGGACTTTCCAGTGCATCAGGTGCATGGTTACACTTACCCTCGAGTGCAAATCACAACGATGATTAACACACTGTTCCATATAGGTGCATATCTGACCAATAACACCAGTGCCGAGTGAACGTTTGCGTCACAGTGTTTAGGCATTCCCAAAGTCTGTACAAGTCAATCAGATTTGGTTTCACATCTCCATTGAGTGGCATTATTCCGATAATGAAATTACATATGCAAAGAAAATATGGACCCTGATGTGTTTTCAAAGCTGGATCAGATTTATACCCTATTGTAACTACATTTGATAATCTAGTTGCATGGTAGAAATAATAAACGTATTTGCGTCTTATTGCTGCTATCTCAGTTGCAGACAAATAAAACATGATAGAATTTTAATTAAACCCTATAAGGGCCCAACTTGAAATCAGGATACAGATTTCCAAGGTATGTGAAAGGTAATCTCTAAAGTTTTACCTTCCATTCCTACGGAAATTCAAGCCTTGAATCCTTATCGTCGATGTCGACACTTTCCCTGCATGGGGGCAGGAAGCACTAAACCAGATCCAGGTTTAGTGGAAATGACAGTTAACTGGAATTTCATATACAGGTCTAAGAGACCAGATAAGGAATCAATTCAAGGTAGAAGGCACACACACAAATCCACAGATATAGTACTTTCAAGTTAATTCTCTGGTATGCTTCCATCAGGAAGACATGGCCGAGCCCCAAAAACGGATTTTGAGAAAAGCGAAAAATCTATTTTTGGGTGAGAGTGCCATGTCGTCTTGATGGACCCACCCTTTTGCTGACCCCACCCGAAACTACTCTATCTGCGGCTATTCCTGCTTAAAGACAAGTAAAGGAATGGCGGCCGGTAGTTGTACGGATAGGAGGTCCACCGGGTACCTAGAACGGCACCCCCTTTCTTTCGCCACTCTTACCCTTACACCAAAGAGTTAAATCTATTCGGGGTGAAGACTGCTATGTGTCGTATCTAAAAAATACGTCTCTGATCCCTTGTGATATCCTTAACTGGATACACACGCCAGGAGTTAGAATCCTGGAGACCTTCGGTCTATTTCTCTGGGAGTATCACTGTAGCAAATATCCCTTAAAATGCTACCTAAAGGAACCTTCCATCAGGATGACATGGCACTCTTACCCAAAAATATATTTTTCACTTTGCTCAAAATCCGTTATATAATCGTTCATCAGATAAATTTACTCATTAAATCAAGTTCCAAGAATATTGATCAATTTTACCATTTTAGTCTTGAGAATTTCAACGGTATGATGGAAGGTTATTTCAAAGGAGAGAGTGATATGAAATATTTAGAAAATTGAGGTGATACGAAAAGGAAATATGCAATATGTGGGGTTATAAGGTTGTGGGTAGATTGAACAAGTTATTCCTATGAGAAAATATATTTTTCGTTATATACACAAGGAGATAAATTCGGGAGTAGTCTCTCTGTCTAGTGATGACTATTTGTTTAAACGGTTATTCTTTAAAATTGCCATGTATATAAGTAATAAAAATTATGAGGATATCTCGTATAGTCCAATGCCCTCTTCTTTATCTTATCAGTGTCTTTGTGTTATAAATAAAAATAAAAATGATTTTTGGAAAGCAGCAAGAGATGTTCAAAACTATATTTGCTTCATTTTCTAATAAGGTTATAAATACTATCGACAATGATGATGAATATTATTATGATATTTAAATTATTATTTGTGTGTTATAAGTAAAATAAATTTTATGAAAATCATACATTTTTTCTTATTTTTCATTAACCATAATTGCCAATTATCTTTAATAGTTTAAAAAAATTTAACTAAATATGACCATTTACATTAAATTATATACCCCACTGACATTTACATTAAATATACAATTTGAATACTAACTGCACGATTTTCTTAAAGGCACCATATATATATATATATATATATATATATATATATATATATATATATATATATATATATATATATATATATATATATA